>NC_057806.1:322667715-322711491 GCF_018294505.1 Triticum aestivum | reverse complement strand
GAAATATGATGGGACAGAGAGAGAGAGGAGAGAGAGTGGGAGGGAGGGGGAGGGGGAGGGGTAGAGTGCTCGATGGGTGATGGAGTTGCTTCTCGAAGATGGTGGGAGAGGCCTACTAGAAAAACTGAGGGTGGAACTGTAATGTTATCAATAAGAGTGGGGATGTGTTTCTGTGTGCGCCTGTGCGTGATAGATCTGTCGGGACGCATCCATGGATGATGAAGGGGAACCATGTGTTTGGTAAGCAAACCTAACTAGATCGGTAGATCAATTGTTGTTTGTCGGAGGAAGGGAGAGACACAACTAATGAGTTAGATCGATTGACGTGTGGGTAAAAACGAGTTATATGGACCTAGCTAGCTATATATATAGCGAGAGATCGGTCGGTGTACGTCCATTTGTTAGAGGCAAATAAGGCCCAGCAAGATGGATAGACAGAGAGAATGGAGCTGGAAGGTGGTGCGAGAGGCCCAACTACTAGCTAGATAGGGGGAGGAATGTGCGGTTGTGAGATCGATGAAAAGAGGGGCGAGATTTTACATGTGTGTCTGACCGTATGAGAGACACGAGGCAAGGACACATAAAGGAGGAGATTGAAGGTGTGTGTGTATGTTGTAGGCAGGCATCACTGGAGATGTTTATCGATCGGTGTGTGTCGGAAAGGAGTTGTGGAGACTCTAGGAGAACGACCTAAAGAAAACAATGAATGTGCCCGGTGGATAGAATGTCGAGGGAGGGGGAGGGGGAGGAGGGCGTGTGCATGCACGAGAGAAAGTTAGTGGTAGCTACAAAGGTTAGATGATTGTGTGGGTGTAGGAGACTAACAAAGATCATAATTTGATAAGAAAGCGGATTCATATATTTGAATAGGAGATCATAGTGTTTTAAACATTGCATGCATGAATATAGCGGTGATACACGTGATGTGCACATGTTATACCATAATGTGATAATGCATGGCGTTTGCAACTCACAGCTAAATGCCGAACAATCTAAACCATACTATACATCAAACAATCTCACATTTTATTTGAATTTGTGATAATGTGTGGCGTTTGCAGCTTACAACTAAATATCGAACAATCTAAACAATACTATATATCGAACATTCTCACATTTTATTTGAATTTGTGGTGATGTGTGGTGTTTGCAACTCACATCTAAATACTTGTAGTTGTAGGGGGCGGGGCACCATACATAATGTGATAAACACATTATACATATGAGACATGGTTTAGATTATGAAGATCTAGCTAGAGCTAGAAATGTAGTGTGATTTGAAATCAAAATAAAGTGGATTCAAAAAATCTAGTTTGAGTTCATATAGTACACATAGTTCATATGTAACTCGAGACTAATCATGTGGTGTGCTGTGAAGATAATACAAAAACGATGGTTTAACTTGACAATAATGATGATTGTAGATCTTATTAAAACAGAGAAACGAATTCAAATGCTTTGACTTCACAACAATCATTACTGTAGATCTTATTCAAATAGAGAAACAAATTCAAATTTAGTTCATATTGAAGCGGTAGTATATACGTTTGGAATGCACTAAAACATTCATTTGAGTAGTAGGTTGCATGCATTATACACGTAGCGAAATATTTTAATTGAACATAACATGAATTCAAAGTTTTGAATGACATTTGTAGTGTGCATTGATTTGGTACATTACACGTTAGGCTTGTCCGGAAATTTCAACCCGCGCCTTGTTAGCCCGAAATATTTAAGATATATCTTTGTCTCGTTGTGCTCCGACAACTCCCTCCATCTCAACCCGCGCCTTGCTATTCCGAAATTACAACGCGCGCGAAAACTCCCACCTCCTGTAAAATCCCGACACGCGAAATGCCCGTGGTACCCCTGAACCGAAAGAACCGCCTCAAATCGGTGGGGGTACTTTCGTAACTTACCCCACATTTCGGACAAGCGCGTCTCTAAGCCATGGTTCCCCACTGCCATCCCATCCGCCCACCCATTCATACACCGAGGCCGCGAAAACCCGTGACGAAACCCCACACCCTGCTCCGTCTGCCACCCAACCGGAGCCTCTTCCCCGACGACGTCGTCCATAGCAACACCTCGATGTCCCTCATCCACCGTACCGGATGAGGGTCCGTCATTGATCTCATCGTCCCGCCGGTTCAGCCAGCCCGTCGTCCACCTCCAAGGAGCTGCCCCGACGTTCCCCTCGTCTTTCGCGCCACCTCCATTCCCACACCGTCATCTTCACCTGCACCACCGGAAGAGCATCATCATCACCGTTTCCTCGGATGAAGCTGCGGCCTAATCGGTGCCACCAAAGAGGTTGTACACTAATCGCCGCATTTTCTTCTTGATTCGATCTCACGGTGCTGTCGGTGCTCGGTCCCGAGCCGACACGGCGCGGCTCCATCCACGACGGCATCGCCGACCACTTCCTCCACATTGTTGCTCCCTCGGCGGCAACGTCCACATCAGTAGGAGCTGCTGCTGCTTTAGCTCTCGCTCGCGCTGCTGCTCTGCTCTTGCTCTTGGTTCCCTGCCTGGTCTGCTCTTGCTATTGCTCTTGCTCGCGCTGCTGCTCTCGCTCTTGCTCTTGCTTGCGATGCTGCTCCGATTTAGCTACACTTCAGTCGACTGAATCGACTTTTGGGTCAGTCGATTTTTAGGGGGGGCACCGGGGTGAAGGAAGAACCAGCCGCAGCAGGGAGTGGGGCTCGCTGGAGAGGTACCCCACTATCTATCTTAGGGTTCAGGATGGGGGCGGTGGTCGCCGGCGGTGGCGGGGCGTTGGCGGGGCGGTGGCGTGGGGATCGCTGGAGAAAAAGCTCGGCACGGGGGGGCCTAGAGGGATGGCCGGGGCGGTGGCGGACCGGTGGTGGCGAGTGTTTTTGGGGTGGGCGGGGCGGCGCACCGCCGGCCGCGGGCGGCGGGGGGCTGCTGTTTGGCCGGCTCAGGGGGTGGAGGTTGAAGATGAACCGCAGGCCCTTGATTTCGTATCCAACGGCTGCAAAATCGACTGACCAGAGATGAAAAAGTCAGTCGACCGACGTGTAGCCTCACCTTGCTAGTGCGTTCAGTTTCGACAGCAAAATTCAGTTTCGACAGCAAAATTCAGTTTTGACAGTTAAGTTCAGTTTTGACAGTTAAATTCAGTTTCGACAGTTAAGTTCAGAGATGAGCGGCTGATGTATTTTACATCTAGCACTTTGTGGTTATGTATTTTACGTCATGTATTGGAGATGCTATTAGAATTCCACTCAGGTTAACGTTGTTCGTTGTCTCTCTTGTCCTGCTTCAGCCTTGGCGTCGTACAACTCATCGGAGATGCTCCAACGACGAAACCCTCCATCACAGCGGAGGAGTACCTCGGGCTCTATCTCCACACGCCTAAGATCTTCTTCCCCTCCTCCGACAGCAAAGTCAGCCGGAGCATCCTCACCGGCCAACCCAATCACGCTGAGATCGACTGTACACTTGTTGCATCTCTTTTTTACTCTACATGTTATATATATATTGTCCACTGAGCACACGGATTTGTTCCTTTAGTGTCTCCTTGAAAGAAAAAACGTAGGAATTTTAATTTTCACTTGTCCTCCTTTTCAAATTCCTATTCATGAAGCACAAGACTAAGAGATAGTAGCATAATAGCATTATAACCGTACATTTTTTTGTGGTTTGACTTAATCTCACCATGCTTCTTTGCATCCTATGATCTTCCAATTGTTGTGAATCAAACACCCAGATTGGCAGAAATCCTGTGTTTTTAAATTCTCTGTTTTGCACGTGCATTCCTATCCTATTCCTATCTATTTCCTATCCCTGTATTGTTGGAATCCTCCTATTCAAACGAGCCCTTACAGAATTACCTCTCTTACACATAGTTGTCAAAGAAAACCTTGCGTGGTTTGTCCCGCTCCTGCTTCGCCATCGTCCACCCCAGCTCAGCTGCTCCAACGACAGAAGGGTCTAGCACAGCAGGGATCCGGCCTCCAGACTCTCTTTCGCCGCCTCAGATCTTCTTCCTCGCCGCTGGCAGCCATGAAAACTGCATTACCATCACCAACCGAGCAGATGATCTCGAGGACTACACGGGTCCGCAAGAGAGGTCGCACTCTTTCGTGTCTGCTTACGTTATGCATCGCTTAATATTACATGCTACTTTATCGTCCTGTTCACCGATTAGACTCTGAGTCAGCTCCAAACTAATGGTCAAACTTGAGTTTTTAAATGGTTGTGGGGTACATATCGGGGCCGCTATCAATAGTATCTATCTACTATCTGGTTAATCTCCGGTGTCTACTATGAGTTTCATGTTGGGTGGGAAACAAACAGTAAAGAAGCCATTATCTGTATTTTTAACTGAAGCCATTATCTGCCTACTATTATTGGTTTTGGGTCTATCCACAGGTTGCTACCATCACTTTGGATTTCTGCATGCACTCCTTACATAATCTCACTATGTTTTATTCCTATGCATGACAGTTATTGTAAACAATGGAACTGAACATGTAGAGCAAAAGAGATGAGCCTTGCGTGGCAATAAAATTTCATGCAGACGTCGCTCCATGGTAGGCGCAAAGGCAGCCCCCTCCACGCATTTCGGATTGTAATTGAGAGGAAGATATCTGTTCTGAGGGGGGTTCAGAAGGAGAAGACAACTCCTGTTTACCCCCTGAGGTCTTCGCTCTAACTTGGCATGCTGATGTTGGTTATATCATGCATATGGTGTCTTGCATTGCTTACTTTATACATCAAATATGTCATCTGCTTAGTTTAGACATCCTTTGTGCGAATGCCATCTGTTTAGTTTATTCATCGTTTATGTGAATTATGCAACGCCATCTTGTTTAGCCAGGCATCATATATGTGAATTTTGCAATGCCATCCTGCTTAGCCAGTCATCTTATATGTAAATTATATCAGGCCATCCTTTTTTTGTTACATATTACATTTGTCAACAATGTTATTACATTCAACTGCTCTTCGTGTGCATCAGCCATTTGACATGGTGATGGCAAATTCTGGAGTGAAAACAAGGTCTTCAGAGCAGACTATGCTATCTGACGAAGCACATATCTCGCTAGTTACGGATAGCTCCTCAGAGGAGGATTCAGAGATAGATGACCAGTCCTATTCCCCCCCCCCCCGAGGTGTATGCTCTAACTTGGCAGGGTTATGTTGCTCATATCGTGCATATGGTGTCTCGCATTGCTATGTCATTTGATTAGTTTATACATGCTTTGTGTGAATGCCACCTGTTCAGTGTCTAATTACCATATATGTGAATTATGCATTGCCATCTTGTTGCAAGACATTATATATGTGAATTATATAATGCTATCTTGTTGCAAAGGCATTATATATGTGAATTATGCAATGCCACGCTTTTTAGCCAATCATCATGTATGCAAATTATATCATGCCATGCTGAAGCAGACATCTTGTTGGTTACAGAGAGCTCCTCAAAGGAGGATTCAGAGACTGATGACCAGTCCTATTTTCCCCCTGAGGTTTATGCTCAAATGTGGCAGGGTTATATTACCCATGTTCTTTTTAGCAAACACAGTAGGGTAAAAACCCTACTGTAACTCTTTTTCATTTATATTGGAGGGAAGTTATATACAGATGGATTACAACAAAGGGCAGCAAAAACAGAAAATCTACAAATAATCCAACCAGCTCTGCATTCCCTCCTTTAAACTTGGTCTGACTCTTTTCATGATGGTGCCAAAGTGGTCCTTGAAGCAGGAGATACAGTAGCTCAAATCCCTTTCTTTGTTGTCAGAAATGATGCCATTTCTATGTTTCCAGATGGTCCAACAACCAGCAATTAGGCATTCTTTAAAGGGTTGAATCCGAGTTCTGTTTCTGACTTCAATAAGCATCTCATTGCAGCTTAGATCAATGTTCCATTCAAAACCAATAGATAACAAAATTTTTTGGCTGAAATCACATGAAAAAAATAGATGTTTCATGTACTCATTAGGCTCATCATCACATAACACACAGACGGTGCTTTCAATGTAGAAACTTTTTCTGGTGAGAAGATCTCTGGCGTTTAACCTCTCCAGAAGAAGTAGCCAGAAAAAGAATTTTTGCTTAGGTAGGCAACCAGACTTCCAAATCCATTGGAAAGGCTTGGGAGCTTTCTCTGGGCATCCCAAGAACTCAAGGTAGACTTTCTTAGCATTGTAGTATCCAGAGGCCCATTTAAATTTCCATGTATCAAGATTTCTGTTACTCATCACACCATTAATGAGGGCTATTAGCTCAGTGCTTTGTTGAACAGCCATAGAAGACATAGGCAGATGGAACGTGTTATAGAAATCATTCTCACTTTTAGTGCAAGCGTTCTGGAGAGAAATGTCTTTGTTTATGGCATAGGAGTATAGGTGTGGGAAACTGTCTTTCATTGGATTGTCATTCCATTTGTCATGCCATAAAGAAATGGTGTCACCAGTACCAGCAGAACAGGTTGTGAGGTTCTTGTACTTGTCAATAATAGAGCAACAATCTCTCCACCAGAAAGATCCTAGCCTAGTTGGGAATTGTGGTAAATCACCATTTCCATAGTACTTGCTCCAAATTAGTTGCACCCATGGGATATCCTGTTTATTGAAAAACTTGTGCAAGAATTTGGTTAACAGAGCTTTGTTGTGTGCTCTAAGATCTAGAATACCAAGACCTCCAGCTTCCTTGGGTAAACAAACTTGCTCCCACTTAACAAGGCACTTGCAAAATTTATTGATGTCCTTACCATGCCAGAGAAAACTTCTACCAGATTTTTCAAAATGATCCAAGATGGTGAAAGGAACCCTGATACAGCACATTGCAAATATAGGTAGAGCTGTGATAATGGCCTTTAGGTGGGTGAGCCTACCTGAATATGACATCATTGTTGCAATCCCAGATAACCTTTTATCTAGTCTTGAAACCATTGGCATGAATTCCTCAACTCTTGGTCTGGTGGACCCCATTGTTATATTACCCATGTCATGCATGTTGTCTTGCATTGCTTAGTTTTTACATCATATATGGATTGCCATCTGCTTACTTGCTTACTATATAAATCATATATTTGAATTATATCATGCCATCATGTTTACATAGTACATACACATCATCTATCTGAATTATGGCATGGCAACCCATTTAATAAAGACATCATATAGTTATATCATCTCATCATGTTTAGTGTTTACAATCATCATATTTTGAATTATGGCATTCTATCCGTGAATGTATGTGAATTATGGCATGCCAACCTATTTAATAAACACATTATATAGTTATGTCATGTCATCCTGTTTACATAGTCTCATATTTTGAACTATGTCTTTCCATCTTTTTTAGTTAGCCATCATAATGTGAAATTGTGTCATGCTATCCTGTTTAGTTAGCCATCATATATGTGAAATTGTGTCATGCTATCCTGTTTGGTTAGACAACATAAATATGAATTATTTCATGCCCTCTTTTATTCCCCACTATCCATTGCACCTGTCTATCATACAATGTCTATACTTTCAATTACTTTTCTTGTTTATCAGCCATTTGAATTGGAGAGCATGATGGCACTATCTAAGGGAGTAATAACACGGTCTTCAGAAAAGATAGTGCTACCAGTTGATGCAGATAGTACCACGGTTGTACTTGCCCAAGGACCAGATCCACCACACATAACCCAGACTCTCGTAGATTGTACCCCTACCCAGTTGGACAAAGAACCAGCTACACCCCTTCTAACCCCAACCCCGACAGATAGTAACCCAGTTCCAGTTGACACAGCACCGTCTCCACCACAGAGCACCCAAACACGAGCAGTTAGTAAGGGAACTGCAGTGCCCAAAGCACGAGGACCACCACTCCGAATCCCAACTCAACGCTTAAAGGAGAAGAAGATTTGTTCTCAGGTCAGGTTCTGTAGCTATGGTTCATACTCATTTGCTCTTGCATGACTATATTTACTCATACCAACTATTTTCAAATTTGAAGGATGGAATTGAAACTCCAATGGCGCAACAGGTATGTTTTAAACCCGTTTCTTTAACTGGTTTGTTGTTGTAACCTGCTCTATGTTGATTTCAGTTTCAATTGAATAAACAGTTATGTTCTCATGTCATGCACATTACAAGTGTTGTTATTGCTCTATAGTTACCCACACTTATATTCTGTCTATTCTGCTTTGTCTTGAACAAATATTATTTGAACTGTGTCTCTATCTTGATTTGGCAACAAAAACTAGAATGATATAGACCATAAAGTGGCCATGGTACATAGATATATGTTTGTTTCATGCTGTTATCCTGTCCACTTTACTACTGAACTCATTTACCAAAATGAGTTTCATATACAACATGGTAAACATGTGATGTGTCTGCTTGTTTCTCTTTTAGAATGCGGATAAAATATTGGAGAACAGTACCGCGTTATCCAATGGTAAAGGAAGTAATGCAGATAAGGTTCAAGATAGTGAGACATCCCTGTTGGTCTCCAAGAAAGCTGATAAAAACTATCTTGACGAGAGTGAGGGAACCCAAAAGTCCTGTCTTGATGTAGTGTTCGAGTTACTGGCCACTACTGCTGGCACAAGCTCTTTGAACTCGCTGCTTGAATCAGTTCGTCTCCTTGAGTCTCAACTTCAAGTTGAAAGACATCGATCAGATGTGCTGCAACAGGAAGCTGAAGGACTGAGGAAGTCCCTGCAGAATTCAGATGCATATTTCTGGTGCAACAGCAAGCACTGGAGGATTTAAGCGCCAAACAAGAGAAAGTTAATAAGCTTGCTAAGCATCTTGCCAGCATTATGGGTACCTAGATATTGTTTCTTGAGATCTTCTGAAGTGGTTTCAGTTCTGGATTTGTTTTGCTGCGGCGTTTATTTGCGCTGGTCGCCAACTTTGACAACCAGTGTATATGATATGCTGCTAAAGGAAATATGCCCTAGAGGCAATAATAAAGTTATTATTTATTTCCTTATATCATGATAAATGTTTATTATTCATGCTAGAATTGTATTAACCGGAAACATAATACATGTGTGAATACATAGACAAACAGAGTGTCACTAGTATTCCTCTACTTGACTAGCTCGTTGATCAAAGATGGTTATGTTTTCTAACCATAGACATGAGTTGTCATTTTTACGGGATCACATCATTAGGAGAATGATGTGATTGACTTGACCCATTCTGTTAGCATAGCACTTGATCGTTTAGTTTGTTGCTATTGCTTTCTTCATGACTTATACATGTTCCTATGACTATGAGATTATGCAACTCCCGTTTACCGGAGGAACACTTTGTGTGCTACCAAACGTCACAACGTAACTGGGTGATTATAAAGGTGCTCTACAGGTGTCTCCGAAGGTACTTGTTGGGTTGGTGTATTTCGAGATTAGGATTTGTCACTCTGATTGTCGGAGAGGTATCTCTGGGCCCTCTCGGTAATGCACATCACTTAAGCCTTGCAAGCATTGCAACTAATGAGTTAGTTGCAGGATGATGTATTACGGAACGAGTAAAGAGACTTGCCGGTAACGAGATTGAACTAGGTATTGGGATACCGATGGTCGAATCTCGGGCAAGTAACATACCGATGACAAAGGGAACAACGTATGTTGTTATGCGGTCTGACCGATAAAGATCTTCGTGAAATATGTGGGAGCCAATATGAGCATCCAGGTTCCGCTATTGGTTATTGACCGGAGACGTGTCTCGGTCATGTATACATTGTTCTCGAACTCGTAGGGTCCACACGCTTAAGGTTTCAATGACAGCTATATTATGAGTTTATGAGTTTTGATGTATCGAAGGAGTTCGGTGTCCCGAATGAGATCGGGGACATGACGAGGAGTCTCGAAATGGTTGAGACGTAAAGATCGATATATTGAACGACTATATTCGGACATCGGAAAGGTTCTGAGTGATTCGGGTATTTTTCGGAGTACCGGAGAGTTACAGGAATTCGCCGGCGAGTATATGGGCCTTATTGGGCCATACGGGAATAGAGGAGAGAGGCCAAAAGGAAGGAGGCGCCCCCCTCTGGTCCGAATTGGACAAGGGGTGCAGCCCACTTTTCCTTGTTCCTCTCCCCCTCTTTCCTTCTCTCCTACTCCAACAAGGGAAGGAGGAGTCCTACTCCCGGTGGGAGTAGGACTCCCCCTTGGCGCGCCCTCCTCCTAGGCCGGCAGCCTCCCTCCCTTGCTCCTTTATATACGGGGGCAGGGGCACCCCATAGACACACAAGTTGATCAGTTGATCTCTCCCAGCCGTGTGCGGTGCCCTCCTCCACCATAATCCACCTCGGTCATATCGTAGCGGTGCTTAGGCGAAGCCCTGCGTCGGTAGTAACATCATCACCGTCACCACGCCATCGTGCTGACGGAACTCTCCCGTGAAGCTCTGTTGGATCGGAGTTCACGGGACGTCATCGAGCTGAATGTGTGCTGAACTCGGAGGTGTCGTGCGTTCGGTACTTGGATCGGTCAGATCGTGAAGACGTACGACTACATCAACCGCGTTGTGCTAACGCTTCCGCTTTCGGTCTACGAGGGTACATGTACAACACTCTCCCTTCTCGTTGCTATGCATCACCATGATCTTGCGTGTGCGTAGGAAATTTTTGAAATTACTACGTTACCCAACAGTGGCATCAGAGCCTAGGTTTTATGCATTGATGTTGTGCACGAGTAGAACACAAGTGAGTTGTGGGCGATATAAGTCATACTGCTTACCAGCATGTCATACTTTGGTTCGGCGGTATTGTTGGATGAAGCGGCCCAGACCGACATTACGCGTACGCTTACGCGAGACTGGTTCTACCGACGTGCTTTGCACACAGGTGGCTGGCGGGTGTCAGTTTCTCCAACTTTAGTTGAACCGAGTGTGGCTACGCCCGGTCCTTGCGAAGGTTAAAACAGCACCAACTTGACAAACTATCGTTGCGGTTTTGATGCATAGGTAAGAACGGTTCTTGCTAAGCCCGTAGCAGCCACGTAAAACTTGCAACAATAAAGTAGAGGACGTCTAACTTGTTTTTGCAGGGCATGTTGTGATGTGATATGGTCAAGACATGATGCTAAATTTTATTGTATGAGATGATCATGTTTTGTAACCGAGTTATCGGCAACTAGCAGGAGCCATATGGTTGTCGCTTTATTGTATGCAATGCAATTGCGCTGTAATGCTTTACTTTATCACTAAGCGGTAGCAATAGTTGTGGAAGCATAAGATTGGTGAGACGACAACGATGCTATGATGGAGATCAAGGTGTCGCGCCGATGACGATGGTGATCATGATGGTGCTTCGGAGATGGAGATCACAAGCACAAGATGATGATGGCCATATCATATCACTTATATTGATTGCATGTGATGTTTATCTTTTATGCATCTTATCTCGCTTTGATTGATGGTAGCATTATATGATGATCTCTCACTAAATTTCAAGATAAAAGTGTTCTCCCTGAGTATGCACCGTTGCCAAAGTTCGCCGTGCCCAGACACCACGTGATGATCGGGTGTGATAAGCTCTACGTCCATCTACAACGGGTGCAAGCCAGTTTTGCACACGCAGAATACTCAGGTTAAACTTGACGAGCCTAGCATATGCAGATATGGCCTTGGAACACTGAGACCGAAAGGTCGAGCGTGAATCATATAGTAGATATGATCAACATAGTGATGTTCACCATTGAAAACTACTCCATTTCACGTGATGATCGGTTATGGTTTAGTTGATTTGGATCACGTGATCACTTAGAAGATTAGAGGGATGTCTTTCTAAGTGGGAGTTCTTAAGTAATATGATTAGTTGAACTTTAATTTATCATGAACTTAGTCCTGATAGTATTTGCATATCTATGTTGTAGATCAATAGCTCGCGTTATTGCTTCCCTATGTTTTATATGTGTTCCTAGAGAAAACGAAGTTGAAAGATGATAGTAGCAATGATGCGGACTGGGTCCGTGATCTGAGGTTTATCCTCATTGCTGCACAGAAGAATTATGTCTTTAATTCACCGCTAGGTGACTGACCTATTGCAGGAGCAGATGCAGACGTTATGAACGTTTGGCTAGCTCAATATGATGACTACTTGATAGTTTAGTGCACCATGCTTAACAGCTTAGAATCGGGATTTCAAAGACGTTTTGAACGTCATGGACCATATGAGATGTTCTAGGAGTTGAAGTTAAATATTTCAAGCAAATACCCGAGTTGAGAGATATGAAGTCTCCAACAAGTTCTATAGCTAAAAGATGGAGGAGAATAGCTCAAGCAGTGAGCATATGCTCAGATTGTCTGGGTACTACAATCGCTTGAATCAAGTAGGAGTTAATCTTACAGATAATATAGTGATTGACAGAGTTGTCTAGTCACCATCACCAAGTTACTAGAACTTCGTGATGAACTATAGTATGCAAGGGATTACCAAAACGATTCTCGAGCTCTTCGTGATGTTGAAATCGACGAAGGTAGATATCAAGAAAGAACATCAAGTGTTGATGATTGACAAGAACACTAGTTTCAAGAAAAGGGCAAAGGGAAAGAAAGGGAACTTCAAGTAGAATGACAAGCAAGTTGTCACTCCCGTGAAGAAGCCCAAAGCTGGACCAAAGCCTGAAACCGAGTGCTTCTACTGCAAAGGAAATGATCACTGGAAGCGGAAATTCCCTGAATATTTGGTGGATAAGAAAGATGGCAAAGTGAACAAAGGGTATATTTGATATACAGGTTATTGATGTGTGCCTTACTAGTGTTTATAGTAGCCCCTGAGTATTTGATACTTGTTCGGTTGCTAAAATTAGCAACTCGAAACAGGAGTTACAGAATGAACATGAACTAGTTAAGGGTGAAGTGATGATGTGTGTTGGAATTGGTTCCAAGATTGATATGACCATCATCGCACACTCCCTATACTTTCGGGATTAGTGTTGAACCTAAATAAGTGTTATTTGGTGTTTACGTTGAGCATAAATATGATTTGATCATGTTTATTGCAATACGGTTATTCATTTAAGTTAGAGAACAATAGTTATTATGTTTACATGAATAGAACCTTCGATGTTCATACACACCAACAAAAATGGTTTGTTGGATCTCAATCGTAGTGATACACATATTCATAATATTCAAGCCAAAAAGATGCAAAGTTAATGATGATAGTGCAACTTATTTGTGGCACTGCCGTTTAGGTCATATTGGTGTAAAGCGCATGAAGAAAATCCATGTTGATGGGCTTTTGGAATCACTTGATTATGAATCAGTTGATGCTTGCGAACCATGCCTCATGGGCAAGATGATTAAGACTCCATTCTCCGGAACAATGGAGCGAGCAACAGATTTGTTGGAAATCATACATACTGATGTATGTGGTCCGATGAATATTGAAGCTCACGGCAGGTATCATTATTTTCTGATCTTCACAGATGATTTGAGCAGATATGAGTATATCTACTTGATGAAACAAAAGTCTGAAATATTTGAAAAGTTCATATAATTTCAGAGTGAAGTGGAAAATCATCGTAACAAGAAAATAAAGTTTCTACAATCTGATCGTGGAGGAGAATATTTGAGTTACAAGTTTGGCCTTCAGTTAAAACAATGTGAAATAGTTTCACTACTCACGCCACCTGGAACACCACAGTGTAATGGTGTGTCCGAATGTCATAACCGTACTTTATTAGATATAGTACGAGCTATGATGTCTCTTACCGATCTACCACTATCGTTTTGGGGTTATGCATTAGAGACAGCTACATTCACGTTAAATATGGCACCATCTAAATCCATGGAGATGACACCGTATGAACTGTGGTTTGGCGAGAAACCTAAGTTGTCGTTTCTTAAAGTTTGGGACTGTGATGCTTATGTGAAAAAGTTTCAACATGATAAGCTCGAACCCAAATCGGAGAAGTAAATCTCATAGGATACCCAAAAGAAACTGTTGGTTACACCTTCTATCACAGATCCGAAGGCAAGTTATTCATTGCTGAGAATGGATCCTTTCTAGAGAAGGAGTTTCTCTCGAAAGAAGTGAGTGGGAGGAAAGTAGAACTTGATGAGGTAATTGTACCTGCTCCCTTATTGGAAAGTAGTTCATCACAGAAATCTGTTCCTGTGACTACTACACCAATTAGTGAGGAAGCTAATGATGATGATCATGTAACTTCAGATCAAGTTATTACCGAACCTCATAGGTAAACCAGAGTGAGATCCGCTCCAGAGTGGTACGGTAATCCTATTATGGAGGTCATGTTATTTGACCATGACGAACCTACGAACTATGAGGAAGCGATGATGAGCCCAGATTCAGCGAAATGGCTTGAGACCATGAAATATAAGATGAGATCCATGTATGAGAGCAAAGTATGGACTTTGATTGACTTGCCCAATGATCGGCGAGCCATTGAGATTAAATGGATCTTCAAGAGGAAGACGGACGCTGATAGTAGTATTACCATCTACAAAGCTAGAATTGTCACAAAAAGGTTTTCGACAAGTTCAAGGTGTTGACTACGATGAGAGTTTCTCACTCGTATCTATGCCTAAGTTTGTCCGAATCATGTTAGCAATTGCCACCTTTTATGATTATGAAATTTGGCAGATGGATGTCAAAACTGCATTCCTGAATGGATTTCTGGAAGAAGAGTTGTATATGATGCAACCAAAAGGTTTTGTCGATCCAAAGGGAGCTAACAAAGTGTGCAAGCTCCAGCGATCCATTTATGGACTGGTGCAAGCCTCTCGGAGTTGGAATAAATGCTTTGATAAGTTGATCAAAGCATATAGTTTTATACAGACTTGCGGTGAAGCCTGTATTTACAAGAAAGTGAGTGGGAGCCCTACAACATTTCTGATAAGTATATGTGTATGACATATTGTTGATCGGAAATAATATAGAATTATTCTGCAAAGCATAAAGGAGTGTTTGAAAGTAGTTTTTCAAAGAAAGACCTTGGTGAAGCTGCTTGCATATTGAGCATCAAGATCTATAGAGATAGATCAAGACGCTTGATAAGTTTTCAATGAGTACATACCTTGACAAGATTTTGAAGTAGTTCAAAATGAAACAGTCAAAGTAGGAGTTCTTGCCTGTGTTACAAGGTGTGAAGTTGAGTAAGACTCAAAACCCGACCACGGCAGAAGATAGAGAGAGAATGAAAGTCATTCCCTATGCCTTAGCCATAGGTTCTATAAAGTATGCCATGTTGTGTACCAGACCTATTGTATACCCTGCCCTGAGTTTGGCAAGGGAGTACAATAGTGATCTAGGAGTAGATCACTGGACATTGGTCAAAATTATCCTTAGTGGAATAAGGATATTTTCTCGATTATGGAGGTGACAAAAGGTTCGTCGTAAAGGGTTACGTTAGTACAAGTTTTGACACTGATCCAGATGACTCTAAGTCTCAATCTGGATACATATTGAAAGTGGGAGCAATTAGCTAGAGTAGCTCCGTGCAGAGCATTGTTGACATAGAAATTTGCAAAAATACGTACGGATCTGAATGTGGCAGACCCGTTAACTAAACTTCTCTCACAAGCAAAACATGATCACACCTTAGTACTCTTTGGGTGTTAATCACATAGCAATGTGAACTAGATTATTGACTCTAGTAAACCCTTTGGGTGTTGGTCACATGTCGATGTGAACTATGGGTGTTAATCACATGGTGATGTGAACTATTGGTATTAAATCACATGGCAATGTGAACTAGATTATTGACTCTAGTGCAAGTGGGAGACTGAAGGAAATATGCCCTAGAGGCAATAATAAAGTTATTATTTATTTCCTTATGTCATGGTAAATGTTTACTATTCATGCTAGAATTGTATTAACCGGAAACATAATACATGTGTGAATACATAGACAAACAGAGTGTCACTAGTATGCCTCTACTTGACTAGCTCGTTGATCAAAGATGGTTATGTTTCCTAACCATAGACATGAGTTGTCATTTGATTAACGGGATCACATCATTAGGAGAATGATGTGATTGACTTGACCCATTCCGTTAGCATAGCACTTGATCGTTTAGTTTGTTGCTATTGCTTTCTTCATGACTTATACATGTTCCTATGACTATGAGATTATGCAACTCCCGTTTACCGGAGGAACACTTTGTGTGCTACCAAACGTCACAACGTAACTGGGTGATTATAAAGGTGCTCTACAGGTGTCTCCGAAGGTACTTGTTGGGTTGGCATATTTCGAGATTAGGATTTGCCACTCCGATTGTCGGAGAGGTATCTCTGGGCTCTCTCGGTAATGCACATCACTTAAGCCTTGCAAGCATTGCAACTAATGAGTTAGTTGCAGGATGATGTATTATGGAACGAGTAAAGAGACTTGCCGGTAATGAGATTGAACTAGGTATTGAGATACCGACGATCGAATCTCGAGCACAAGTTCAACAATTGAGCTTTTCTCCCTTAGTTTGCAGGCTAAGAAAGTCGTCAGAGGTCTTATACCTCTTGACGTGGGCACGAGCCTGAAATCCCAATTTCAGCCCTCGAAACATCTCATATGTTTCGCGACGTTTCAAAACGTCTTCGGTGCCTCAACTCTAAGCCGTTTAACTGAACTATCACGTAGTTATCAAAACGTGTATGTCAGATGTTCGCAACATCCACAGACAACGTTCGAGGTTCAGCACACTGAGCGGTGCATTAAGGACATAAGCCTTCTATGAAGCAATGAGGACAATCCTTAGTTTACGGACCTAGTCCGCATAATTGCTACTATCAACTTTCAACTAAATTTTCTCTAGGAACATATCTAAACAGTAGAACAGAAACGTGAGCCACGACATAATTTGCGAAGACCTTTTGACTATGTTTAGGATAATTAAGTTCATCTTATGAACTCCCAACTTAGATAGACATCCCTCTAGTTATCTAAGTGATTACATGATCCGAGTCAACTAGGCCGTGTCCGATCATCACGTGAGACGGACTAGTCATCATCGGTGAACATCTTCATGTTGATCGTATCTACCATACGACTCATGCTCGACCTTTCGGTCTCTTGTGTTCCGAGGCCATGTCTGTACATGCTAGGCTCGTCAAGTTAACCCTAAGTGTTTTGCATGTGTAAAACTGTCTTACACCCGTTGTATGTGAACGTAAGGATCTATCACACCCGATCATCACGTGGTGCTTCGAAACGACGAACTTTAGCAACGGTGCATAGTTAGGGGAGAACACATTCTTGAAATTGTAATGAGGGATCATCTTATTTACTACCGTCGTCCTAAGCAAATAAGATGTATAAACATGATAAACATCACATGCAATCAAATAATAGTGACATGATATGGCCAATATCATATAGCTCCTTTGATCTCCATCTTGGGGCTCCATGATCATCTTGTCACCGGCATGACACCATGATCTCCATCATCATGATCTCCATCATCATGTCTTCTTGAAGTTGTCTCGTCATCTATTACTTCTACTACTATGGCTAACGCTTTAGCAATAAAGTAAAGTAATTACATGACGTTTAAGTTGACACGCGGGTCATAAATAAATAAAGACAACTCCTATGGCTCCTGCCGGTTGTCATACTCATCCACATGCAAGTCGTGATACCTATTACAAGAACATGATCAATCTCATACATCACATATATCATTCATCACATCCTTTTGGCCATATCACATCACATAGCATACCCTGCAAAAACAAGTTAGACGTCCTCTAATTGTTGTTTGCATGTTTTACGTGGCTGCTATGGGTTTCTAGCAAGAACGTTTCTTATCTACGCAAAACCACAACGTGATATGCCAATTGCTATTTACCCTTCATAAGGACCCTTTTCATCGAATCCGACCCGACTAAAGCGGGAGAGACAGACACCCGCCAGCCACCTTATGCAACTAGTGCATGTTTGTCGGTGGAACCGGTCTCACGTAAGCATACGTGTAAGGTTGGTCCGGGCCGCTTCATCCCACAATGCCGCCGAATCAAGATAAGACTAGTAACGGCAAGCATATTGAACAAAATCAACGCCCACAACTACTTTGTGTTCTACTCGTGCATAGAATCTACGCATAGACCTAGCTCATGATGCCACTGTTGGGGAACGTAGCATAAATTCAAAATTTTCCTACGTGTCACCAAGATCAATCTATGGAGTCATCTAGCAACGAGGGAGGAGTGGATCTACATACCCTTGTAGATCGCGCGCGGAAGCGTTCAAGAGAACGGGGTTGATGGAGTCGTACTCGTCGTGATCCAAATCACCGATGATCCTAGCACCGAACGGACGGCACCTCCGCGTTCAACACACGTACGGAGCAGCAACGTCTCCTCCTTCTTGATCCAGCAAGGGGGAAGGAGAGGTTGATGGAGATCCAGCAGCACGACGGCGTAGTGGTGGAAGTAGCGGGATTCCAACAGGGCTTCGCCAAGCGCTGCGGGAGGAGGAAGATGTGTCGTGGGAGGGAGAGGGAGGCGCTAGGGCTTTGGTATGGTTGCCCTCCCTTCCCCCCCACTATATATAGGGCCAAGGGAGAGGGGGAGGGCGCAGCCTTGCCCCTTCCTCCAAGGAAGGGTGCGGCCAAAGGGGGGAGGAGTCCATCCTCCCCAAGGCACCTCGGAGGTGCCTTCCCCCTTTAGGACTCTCCCCTCCTCTTGTCCCTTTGGCGCATGGGCCTCTAGGGGCTGGTGCCCTTGGCCCATGTAGGCCAAGGCACACCCCTACAGCCCATGTGGCCCCCCGGGGCAGGTGGCCCCACCCGGTGGATCCCCGGGACCCTTCCGGTGGTCCCGGTACAATACCGGTGACCCCAAAACTTGTCCCGATAGCCGAAATAGCACTTCCTATATATAATTCTTTACCGCCGGACCATTCCGGAACTCCTCGTGATGTCCGGGATCTCATCCGGGACTCCGAACAACTTTCGGGTTACCACATACTTATATCTCTATAACCCTAGCGTCACCGAACCTTAAGTGTGTAGACCCTACGGGTTCGGGAGACATGCAGACATGACCGAGACGACTCTCCGGTCAATAACCAACAGCGGGATCTGGATACCCATGTTGGCTCCCACATGTTCCACGATGATCTCATCGGATGAACCACGATGTCAAGGACTTAATCAATCCCGTATACAATTCCCTTTGTCTATCGGTACGATACTTGCCCGAGATTCGATCGTCGGTATCCCGATACCTTGTTCAATCTTGTTACCGGCAAGTCTCTTTACTCGTTCCGTAACACATCATCCCGTGATCAACTCCTTGATCACATTGTGCACATTATGATGATGTCCTACAGAGTGGGCCCAGAGATACCTCTCTGTTTACACGGAGTGACAAATCCCAGTCTCGATTCGTGCCAACCCAACAGACACTTTCGGAGATACCTGTAGTGTACCTTTATAGCCACCCAGTTACGTTGTGACGTTTGGCACACCCAAAGCACTCCTACGGTATCCGGGAGTTGCACAATCTCATGGTCTAAGGAAATGATACTTGACATTAGAAAAGCTTTAGCATACGAACTACACGATCTTTGTGCTAGGCTTAGGATTGGGTCTTGTCCATCACATCATTCTCCTAATGATGTGATCCCGTTATCAATGACATCCAATGTCCATGGTCAGGAAACCGTAACCATCTATTGATCAACGAGCTAGTCAACTAGAGGCTTAATAGGGACATGGTGTTGTCTATGTATCCACACATGTATCTGAGTTTCCTATCAATACAATTCTAGCATGGATAATAAATGATTATCATGAACAAGGAAATATAATAATAACTAATTTATTATTGCCTCTAGGGCATATTTCCAACAGTCTCCCACTTGCACTAGAGTCAATAATCTAGTTCACATCGTCATGTGATTAACACTCACAGGTCACATCGCCATGTGACCAACATCCAAAGAGTTTACTAGTGTCACTAAACTAGTTCACATCATCATGTGATTAAGACTCAATGAGTTATGGGTTTGATCATGTTTTACTTGTGAGAGTGGTTTTAGTCAACGGGTCTGCAACATTCAGATCCGTATGTACTTCGCAAATTTCTATGTCATCTTGTAGATGCAACTACTACGCTACATTTGGAGCTATTCCAAATAACTGTTCTACTATACGAATCCAGTTTACTTCTCAGAATAATCTGGATTAGTGTCAAAGTTTGCATCGGCGTAACCCTTTACGACGAACTCTTTTACCACCTCCATAATCAAGAAAATTCCTTAGTCCACTAGTTACTAAGGATAACTTTGACCGCTGTCCTGTGATCCATTCTTAGATCACTCTTGTACCCCTTGACTGACTCATGGCAAGGCACACTTCAGGTGCGGTACACAGCACAGCATACTATAGAGAGCCTATGACAAAAGCATAGGGGACGACCTTCGTCCTTCCTCTTTCTTCTGCCGTGGTCGAGCTTTAAGTCTTAACTTCATACCTTACAACTCAGGCAAGAACTCCTTCTTTGACTGATCCATCTTGAACACCTTCAAGATCATGTCAAGGAATGTGCTCATTTGAAAGTACCATTTAAGCGTTTTGATCTATCCTTATAGATCTTGATGCTCAATGCTCAAGTAGCTTAATCCAGGTTTTCCATTGAAAAACACTTTCCAAATAACCCTATATGCTTTCCAGAAATTCTACGTCATTTCTGATCAACAATATGTCAACAACATATACTCATCAGAAATTCTATAGTGCTCCCACTCACTTCTTTGGAAATACAAGTTTCTCATAAACTTTGTATACACCAAAATCTTTGATCATCTCATCAAAGCATACATTCCAACTCCGAGATGCTTACTCCAGTCCTTAGAAGGATTGCTGGAGCTTTGCATACTCATTAGCATCTTTCAGGATTGACAAAACCTTCCGGTTGTATCACATACAACCTTTCCTTAAGAAAATCGTCGAGGAAACAATGTTTTGTCATCCTATCTGCAAGATTTCATAAATAATGCAGTAATTGCTAATATAATTCCAACGGACTCTTAGCATCGCTACGAGTGAGAAAGTCTCATCATAGTCAACTCCTTGAACTTGTCGGAAAACATCTTAACGACAAGTCGAGCCTTCTTAATGGTGATACCTACCATCATTGTCCGTCTTCCTTTAAAATCCATATGTACCTAACAGCCTTACGACCATCAAGTAGTTCTTCCAAAGTCTACACTTTGTTTTCATACATGGATCCTATCTCGGATTTTATGGCCTCGAGGCATTTATCGGAATCCGGGCCCACCATCGCTTCTCCATAGCTCGTAGGTTCATTGTTGTCTAGCAACATGACTTCCAAGATAGGATTACGTACCACTCTGAAGTAGTACGCATCCTTGTCATCCCACGAGGTTTGGTAGTGACTTGATCTGAAGTTTCATGATCACTATCATAAGCTTCCACTTCAATTGGTGTAGGTGCCACAGGAACAACTCCTGTGCCCTGCCACACACTAGTTGAAGAGACGGTTCAATAACCTCATCAAGTCTCCACCATCCTCCCACTCAATTCTTTTGAGAGAAACTTTTCCTCGAGAAAGGACCCAATTCTAGAAACAATCCCTTATTGCTTTCGAATCTGAGACAGGAGGTATACCCAACTGTTTTAGGTGTCCTATGAAGATGCATTTATCCGCTTTGGGTTCGAGCTTATCATCCTGAAACTTTTTCACATAAGCGTCGCAGCCCCAAACTTTTAAGGAATGACAGCTTAGGTTTCTCTAAACCATAGTTCATACGGTGTCATCTCATCGGAATTACGAGGTGCCCTATTTAAAGTGAATGTGGTTGTCCTTAATGCCTAACCCATAAACTATCGTGGTAATTCGATAAGAGACATCATGGTATGCATCGTATCCAATAGGGTGCATTTATGATGTTCGGACACACCATCACACTATGGTGTTCCAGGCTGTATTAGTTGTGAAACAATTTCCACAATGTCTTAATTCTGTGCCAAACTCGTAATTCAGATATTCATCTCTATGATCATATCATAGATATTTTATCCTCTTGTCACGACGATCTTTCAACTTCACCCTGAAATTACTTGAACCTTTCAATAATTCAGACTCGTGATTTATCAAGTAAATGTACTCAATATCTACTCAAATCATCTGTGAAGTAAGAACATAACGATATCCACTACATGCCTCAGCACTCATTGGACTGCACACATCAAAATGTATTACTTCCAACAAGTTGCTCTCTTGTTCCATCTTACTGAAAATGAGGCCTTTCAGTCATCTTGCCCACGTGGTATGATTTGCATGTCTCAAGTGATTCAAAATCAAGTGAGTCCAAACGGTCCATTTGCATGGAGTTTCTTCATGCATATACACCAATAGACATGGTTCGCATGCCTCAAACTTTTCAAAACGAGTGAGCCCAAAGATCCATCAACATGGAGCTTCTTCATGCGTTTTATACTGATATGACTTACGTGGCAGTGCCACAAGTAGGTGGTACTATCATTACTATCTTTTGGCATGAACATGTGTATCACTACGATCGAGATTCAATAAACCATTCATTTTAGGTGTAAGACCATTGAAGGTATTATTCAAATAAACAGAGTAACCTTTATTCTCCTTAAATGAATAACCGTATTGCGATAGACATAATCCAATCATGTCTATGCTCAATGCAAACACCAATCTCGATGGTAGAGGGAGCGTGCGATGCTTGATCATATCAACATTGGAAACACTTCCAACACATATCGTCAGCTCACCTTTAGCTAGTCTCCGTTCATTCGTAGCTTTTATTTCGAGTTACTAACACTTAGCAACCGAACCAGTATCTACTACCCTTGTGCTACTAGGAGTACTAGTAAAGTACACATTAACATAATACATCCAATATACTTCTATCGACCTTGCCAGCCTTCTTATCTACCAAGTATCTAGGGTAATTCTGCTCTAGTGGCTGTTCCCTTTATTACAGAAGCACTTAGTCTCGGGTTTGGGTTCAACCTTGGGTTTCTTCACTAGAGCAGCAGCTGATTTGTCGTTTCATGAAGCATCCCTTTTTTGCCCTTGCCCTTCTTGAAACTAGTGGTTTCACCAACCATCAACAATTGATGCTCCTTCTTGATCTCTACTTTTGTGGTGTCAAACATCGCGAATATCTCAAGGATCATCATATATGTCCCTGATATATTATTGTTCATCACGAAGCTCAAGCAGCTTGGTGGTAATGACTTCGGAGAACCATCACTATTTCATCTGGAAGATCAACTCCCACTCGATTCAAGCGATTGTTGTACTCAGACAATCTGAGCACAAGTTCAACAATTGAGCTTTTCTCCCTTAGTTTGCAGGCTAAGAAAGTCGTCGGAGGTCTTATACCTCTTGACGTGGGCACGAGCCTGAAATCCCAATTTCAGCCCTCGAAACATCTCATATGTTTCGCGACGTTTCAAAACGTCTTCGGTGCCTCAACTCTAAGCCGTTTAACTAAACTATCACGTAGTTATCAAAACGTGTATGTCAGATGTTCACAACATCCACAGACAACGTTCGAGGTTCAGCACACTGAGCGGTGCATTAAGGACATAAGCCTTCTATGAAGCAATGAGGACAATCCTCAGTTTACGGACCTAGTCCGCATAATTGCTACTATCAACTTTCAACTAAATTTTCTCTAGGAACATATCTAAACAGTAGAACAGAAACGTGAGCCACGACATAATTTGCGAAGACCTTTTGACTATGTTCAGGATAATTAAGTTCATCTTATGAACTCCCACTTAGATAGACATCCCTCTAGTCATCTAAGTGATTACATGATCCGAGTCAACTAGGCCGTGTCCGATCATCACGTGAGACGGACTAGTCATCATCGGTGAACATCTTCATGTTGATCGTATCTACCATACGACTCATGCTCGACCTTTCGGTCTCTTGTGTTCCGAGGCCATGTTTGTACATGCTAGGCTCGTCAAGTTAACCCTAAGTGTTTTGTTGGAAATATGCCCTAGAGGCAATAATAAAAGTATTATTATATTTCATTGTTCATGATAATTGTCTTTTATTCATGCTATAACTGTATTATCCGGAAATCGTAATACACGTGTGAATACTTAGACCACACTATGTCCCTGGTAAGCCTCTAGTTGACCAGCTCGTTGTGATCAACAGATAGTCATGGTTTCCTGACTATGGACATTGGATGTCGTTGATAACGGGATCACATCATTAGGAGAATGATGTAATGGACAAGACCCAATCCTAAGCATAGCATAAAAGATCGTGTAGTTCGTTTTGCTAGAGCTTTGCAAGTGTCAAGTATCTCTTCCTTCGACCATGAGATCGTGTAACTCCCGGATACCGTAAGAGTGCCTTGGGTGTATCAAACGTCACAACGTAACTGGGTGACTATAAAGGTGCATTACAGGTATCTCCGAAAGTAGCTGTTGGGTTGACACGGATCGAGACTGGGATTTGTCACTCCGTATGACGGAGAGGTATCTCTGGGCCCACTCGGTAATGCATCATCATATTGAGCTCAATGTGACCAAGGTGTTGGACACGGGATCATGCATTACGGTACGAGTAAAGTGACTTGCCGGTAACGAGACTGAACAAGGTATTGGGATACCGACGATCGAGTCTCGGGCAAGTAACGTACCGATTGACAAAGGGAATTGCATACAGGGTTTGATCGAATCCTCGACATCGTGGTTCATCCGATGACAACATCGAGGAGCATGTGGGAGCCATCATGGGTATCCAGATCTCGCTGATGGTTATTGACTGAGAGCGTCTCGGTCATGTCTGCATGTCTCCCGAACCCGTAGGGTCTACACACTTAAGGTTCGGTGACGCTAGGGTTATGAAGATATGGATATGCAGAAACCCGAATGTTGTTCGGAGTCCCGGATGAGATCCCGGACGTCACGAGGAGTTCCGGAATGGTCCGGAGGTAAAGAATTATATATAGGAAGTGCTATTTCGGGCATCGGGACAAGTTTCGGGGTTATCGGTATTGTACCGGGACCACCGGAAGGGTCCCGGGGGTCCACCGGGTGGGGCCACCTGTCCCGGGGGGCCACATGGGCTGTAGGGGGTGCGCCTTGGCCATCATGGGCCAAGGGCACCAGCCCCTATAGGCCCATGCGCCTAGGGTTTCCCCCTAGGAGGAGTCCTAGTGGTGGAAGGCACCCCTAGGTGCCTTGGGGGGGAGGGAAACCTCCCCTAGGCCGCCGCCCCCCCTAGTAGATCTCATCTACTAGGGCCGGCGCCCCCCTGGCACCCCTATATATAGTGGGGGAGAGGAGGGACTTCATACACCAGCCCCTGGCGCCTCCTCCTCCCCCCGTTACGTCTCTCCCTCGTAGTCTCGGCGAAGCCCTGCTGCTGTGACGCCCTGCATCCACCACCACGCCGTCGTGCTGCTGGATCTTCATCAACCTCTCCTTCCCCCTTGCTGGATCAAGAAGGAGGAGACGTCTCCCGTCCCGTACGTGTGTTGAACGCGGAGGTGCCGTCCGTTCGGCGCTGGTCATCGGTGATTTGGATCACGTCGAGTACGACTACATCATCACCTTGCAAGCTTCCGCACGCGATCTACAAGTGGTATGTAGATGCAAACTCTCTCCCTAGACTCGTTGCTTAGATGAACTCATAGATGGATCTTGATGAAACCGTAGGAAAAATTTTAATTTTCTGCAACGTTCCCCAACAGTGGCATCATGAGCTAGGTCTATGCGTAGTTCTCTTTGCACGAGTAGAACACAACTTTGTTGTGGGCGTGGATTTTGTCATCTTACTTGCCTCTACTAGTCTTTTCTTGCTCAACGGTATTGTGGGATGAAGCGGCCCGGACCAACCTTACACGTACACTTACGTGAGACCGGTTCCACCGACTGACATGCACAAGTTGCATAAGGTGGCTGGCGGGTGTCTGTCTCTCCCACCTTAGTTGGAGCGGAATCGATGAACAGGGCCCTTATGAAGGGTAAATAGAAGTTGACAAAATCACGTTGTGGTGATTCGTAGGTAAGAAAACGTTCTTGCTAGAACCCATTTGCAGCCACGTAAAAGATGCAACAACAATTAGAGGACGTCTAACTTGTTTTTGCAGCGATTGATCATGTGATGTGATATGGCCAGAAGTTGTGATGAATGATGAATTGTGATGTATGAGATCATGTTCTTTGTAATAGGATTCACGACTTGCATGTCGATGAGTATGACAACCGGCAGGAGCCATAGGAGTTGTCATTATTTTTTGTATGACCTGCGTGTCATTGAATAACGTCATGTAAACTACTTTACTTTATTGCTAAACGTTAGTCATAGAAGTAGAAGTAGTCGTTGGCGTGACAACTTCATGAAGACACGATGATGGAGATCATGGTGTCAAGCCGGTGACAAGATGATCATGGAGCCCCGAAGATGAAGATCAATGGAGCTATATGATATTGGCCATATCATGTCACAACTATATAATTGCATGTGATGTTTATTATGTTTATGCATCTTGTTTACTTAGGACGACGGTAGTAAATAAGATGATCCCTTACAAAATTTCAAGAAGTGTTCTCCCCTAACTGTGCACCGTTGCTACAGTTCGTCGCTTCTAAGCACCACGTGATGATCGGGTGTGATGGATTCTTACGTTCACATACAACGGGTGTAAGACAGTTTTACACAGCGAAAACACTTAGAGTTAACTTGACGAGCCTAGCATGTGCAGACATGGCCTCGGAACATGGAGACCGAAAGGTCGAACACGAATCGTATGGAAGATACGATCAACATGAGAATGTTCACCGACGATGACTAGTCCGTCTCACGTGATGATCGGACACGGGCTAGTCGACTCGGATCGTGTAACACTTAGATGACTAGAGGGATGTCTAATCTAAGTGGGAGTTCATAATTTGATTAGAACTTTATTATCATGAACTTAGTCTAAAACCTTTGCAAATATGTCTTGTAGATCAATGGCCAACGCTAATGTCAACATGAACTTCAACGCGTTCCTAGAGAAAACCAAGCTGAAAGATGATGGCAGCAACTATACGGACTGGGTCCGGAACCTGAGGATCATCCTCATAGCTGCCAGGAAACAATATGTCCTAGAAGGACCGCTAGGTGACGCTCCCGTCCCAGAGAACCAAGACATTATGAATGCTTGGCAGTCTCGCGCTGATGATTACTCCCTCGTTCAGTGCGGCATGCTTTACAGCTTAGAACCGGGGCTCCAAAAGCGTTTTGAGCATCACGGAGCATATGAGATGTTCGAAGAGCTGAAACTAGTTTTCCAAGTTCATGCCCGGGTCGAGAGATATGATGTCTCCGACAAGTTCTACAGTTGTAAGATGGAGGAGAACAGTTCTGTCAGTGAGCACATCCTGAAGATGTCTGGGTTGCACAACCATATGACCCAGCTGAACATTAACCTCCCAGATGAGGCGGTCATTGACAGAATCCTCCAGTCGCTCCCACCAAGCTACAAGAGCTTTGTGATGAACTACAACATGCAGGGAATGGAAAAGACCATTCCTGAAGTGTTCTCGATGATGAAGTCAGCAGAGGCTGAAATCAAGAAAGAACATCAAGTGTTGATGGTCAATAAGACCACTAAGTTCAAGAAGGGCAAGGGTAAGAAGAACTTCAAGAAGGACGGCAAAGATGTTGCCGCACCTGGTAAGCCAGTTACCGGGAAGAAGTCAAAGAATGGACCCAAGCCTGAGACTGAGTGCTTTTATTGCAAGGGGAAGGGTCACTGGAAGCGGAACTGCCCCAAATACTTAGCGGATAAGAAGGCCGGCAACACCAAAGGTATATTTGATATACATGTGATTGATGTGTACCTTACCAGTAATCATAGTGACTCCTGGGTATTTGATACCGGTGCCGTTGCTCATATTTGTAACTCACAGCAGGAGCTGCGGAATAAACGGAGACTGGCAAAGGATGAGGTGACGATGCGCGTCGGGAATGGTTCCAGAGTCGATGTGATCGCCGTCGGCACGCTGCCTCTACATTTACCTACGGGATTAGTTTTGAACCTTAATAATTGTTATTTAGTGCCAAGTTTGAGCATGAACATTGTATCAGGATCTCGTTTAATACGAGATGGCTACTCATTTAAGTCTGAGAATAATGGTTGTTCGATTTATATGAGAGATATGTTTTATGGTCATGCTCCGATGGTCAATGGTTTATTCTTAATGAATCTCGAGCGTAATATTACACATGTTCATAGTGTAGATGCCAAAAGATTTAAAGTTGATAACGATAGTCCCACATACTTGTGGCACTGCCGCCTTGGTCACATTGGTGTCAAGCGCATGAAGAAGCTCCATGCCGATGGACTTTTAGAGTCTCTTGATTATGAATCATTTGACACGTGCGAACCATGCCTCTTGGGCAAAATGACCAAGACTCCGTTCCCCGGAAC
Source organism: Triticum aestivum (assembly GCF_018294505.1). Taxonomy (NCBI): domain Eukaryota; kingdom Viridiplantae; phylum Streptophyta; class Magnoliopsida; order Poales; family Poaceae; genus Triticum; species Triticum aestivum. The sequence continues at coordinate 322,683,090 of NC_057806.1, read as the reverse complement.
AATGGAGCGAGCAACCAACTTGTTAGAAATCATACATACCGATGTGTGCGGTCCAATGAGCGTTGAGGCTCGCGGAGGATATCGTTATGTTCTCACTCTCACAGATGACTTGAGTAGATATGGGTATGTCTACTTAATGAAACACAAGTCTGAGACCTTTGAAAAGTTCAAGGAATTTCAGAATGAGGTGGAGAATCAACGTGACCGAAAGATAAAATTCTTACGATCAGATCGTGGAGGAGAATACTTAAGTCACGAATTTGGTACACACTTAAAGAAATGTGGAATCATTTCACAGCTCACGCCGCCTGGAACACCTCAGCGAAACAGTGTGTCCGAACGTCGTAATCGCACTCTATTGGATATGGTGCGGTCTATGATGTCTCTTACCGATTTACCGCTATCATTTTGGGGATACGCTCTAGAGACAACTACATTCACTTTAAATAGGGCACCGTCTAAATCCGTTGAGACGACACCGTATGAATTATGGTTTGGAAAGAAACCTAAGCTGTCGTTTCTAAAAGTTTGGGGATGCGAAGCTTATGTCAAGAAACTTCAACCTGAAAAGCTCGAACCCAAGTCGGAAAAATGCGTATTCATAGGATACCCTAAGGAAACTGTAGGGTATACCTTCTACTTAAGATCCGAAGGCAAGATCTTTGTTGCCAAGAACGGATGCTTTCTGGAAAAAGAGTTTCTCTCGAAAGAAGTAAGTGGGAGGAAAGTAGAACTCGATGAAGTACTACCTCTTGAGCGGGATAGTGACGCAGCACAGGAAACCGTTCCTGTGATGCCCACACCAACTGAAGAGGAAAACCATGATAATGATCAAGGTACTTCGGATCAAGTTACTGCTGAACTTCGTAGGTCCACAAGGACACGTTCCGCACCAGAGTGGTACGGCAACCCTGTCCTGGAAATCATGTTGTTAGACAACAATGAACCTTCGAACTATGAAGAAGCAATGGCAGGCCCGGATTCCAACAAATGGCTTGAAGCCATGAAATCCGAGATAGAATCCATGTATGAAAACAAAGTATGGACTTTGACAGACTTGCCCGATGATCGGCGAGCGATAGAAAACAAATGGATCTTTAAGAAGAAGACGGACGCGGATGGTAATATTACCATCTATAAAGCTCGACTTGTCGCTAAGGGTTATCGACAGGTTCAAGGGATTGACTACGACGAGACATTCTCTCCCGTAGCGAAGCTAAAGTCCGTCCGAATCATGTTAGCAATTGCCGCATACTATGATTATGAGATATAGCAGATGGACGTCAAAACAGCATTCCTTAACGGGCATCTTAAGGAAGAACTGTATATGATGCAGCCGGAAGGTTTTGTCGATCCTCGAAACGCTAACAAAGTATGCAAGCTCCAGCGATCCATTTATGGACTGGTGCAAGCATCTCGGAGTTGGAACATTCGCTTTGATGAGATGATCAAAGCGTTTGGGTTTATGCAGACTTATGGAGAAGCCTGCGTTTACAAGAAAGTGAGTGGGAGCTCTGTAGCATTTCTCATATTATATGTAGATGACATACTCCTGATGGGAAATAATATAGAATTTCTGGACAGCATTAAGGCCTACTTGAATAAGTGTTTTTCAATGAAGGACCTTGGAGAAGCTGCTTATATATTAGGCATCAAGATCTATAGAGACAGATCGAGACGCCTCATAGGTCTTTCACAAAGCACATACCTTGATAAGATTTTGAAGAGATTCAGAATGGATCAGTCCAAGAAGGGGTTCTTGCCTATGTTACAAGGTATGAGACTGAGCTCAGCTCAGTCACCGACCACGGCAAAAGATAAAGAAGAGATGAGTGTCATCCCCTATGCTTCAGCCATAGGATCTATTATGTATGCCATGCTGTGTACCAGACCCAATGTAAACCTTGCCGTAAGTTTGGTAGCAAGATACCAAAGCAATCCCGGCAAGGAACACTGGATAGCGGTCAAGAATATCCTGAAGTACCTGAAAAGGACAAAGGACATGTTTCTCGTTTATGGAGGAGACGAAGAGCTCGTCGTAAAGGGTTACGTCGATGCTAGCTTCGACTCAGATCTGGATGACTCTAAGTCACAAACCGGATACGTGTATATGTTGAATGGTGGAGCAGTAAGCTGGTGCAGCTGCAAGCAGAGCGTCGTGGCGGGATCTACGTGTGAAGCGGAGTACATGGCAGCCTCGGAGGCAGCACATGAAGCGATTTGGGTGAAGGAGTTCATCACCGACCTAGGAGTCATACCCAATGCGTCGGGGCCGATCAAACTCTTCTGTGACAACACTGGAGCTATTGCCCTCGCAAAGGAGCCCAGGTTTCACAAGAAGACCAGGCACATCAAGCGTCGTTTCAACTCCATCCGTGAAAATGTTCAAGATGGAGACATAGAGATTTGCAAAGTGCACACGGATCTGAATGTCGCAGATCCGCTGACTAAACCTCTCTCGCGTGCAAAACATGATCAACACCAGAACTCTATGGGTGTTCGATTCATCACAATGTAACTAGATTGGTGACTCTAGTGCAAGTGGGAGACTGTTGGAAATATGCCCTAGAGGCAATAATAAAAGTATTATTATATTTCATTGTTCATGATAATTGTCTTTTATTCATGCTATAACTGTATTATCCGGAAATCGTAATACACGTGTGAATACTTAGACCACACTATGTCCCTGGTAAGCCTCTAGTTGACCAGCTCCTTGTGATCAACAGATAGTCATGGTTTCCTGACTATGGACATTGGATGTCGTTGATAACGGGATCACATCATTAGGAGAATGATGTAATGGACAAGACCCAATCCTAAGCATAGCATAAAAGATCGTGTAGTTCGTTTTGCTAGAGCTTTGCAAGTGTCAAGTATCTCTTCCTTCGACCATGAGATCGTGTAACTCCCGGATACCGTAAGAGTGCCTTGGGTGTATCAAACGTCACAACGTAACTGGGTGACTATAAAGGTGCATTACAGGTATCTCCGAAAGTAGCTGTTGGGTTGACACGGATCGAGACTGGGATTTGTCACTCCGTATGACGGAGAGGTATCTCTGGGCCCACTCGGTAATGCATCATCATATTGAGCTCAATGTGACCAAGGTGTTGGACACGGGATCATGCATTACGGTACGAGTAAAGTGACTTGCCGGTAACGAGACTGAACAAGGTATTGGGATACCGACGATCGAGTCTCGGGCAAGTAACGTACCGATTGACAAAGGGAATTGCATACAGGGTTTGATCGAATCCTCGACATCGTGGTTCATCCGATGACAACATCGAGGAGCATGTGGGAGCCATCATGGGTATCCAGATCTCGCTGATGGTTATTGACTGAGAGCGTCTCGGTCATGTCTGCATGTCTCCCGAACCCGTAGGGTCTACACACTTAAGGTTCGGTGACGCTAGGGTTATGAAGATATGGATATGCAGAAACCCGAATGTTGTTCGGAGTCCCGGATGAGATCCCGGACGTCACGAGGAGTTCCGGAATGGTCCGGAGGTAAAGAATTATATATAGGAAGTGCTATTTCGGGCATCGGGACAAGTTTCGGGGTTATCGGTATTGTACCGGGACCACCGGAAGGGTCCCGGGGGTCCACCGGGTGGGGCCACCTGTCCCGGGGGGCCACATGGGCTGTAGGGGGTGCGCCTTGGCCATCATGGGCCAAGGGCACCAGCCCCTATAGGCCCATGCGCCTAGGGTTTCCCCCTAGGAGGAGTCCTAGTGGTGGAAGGCACCCCTAGGTGCCTTGGGGGGGAGGGAAACCTCCCCTAGGCCGCCGCCCCCCCTAGTAGATCTCATCTACTAGGGCCGGCGCCCCCCTGGCACCCCTATATATAGTGGGGGAGAGGAGGGACTTCATACACCAGCCCCTGGCGCCTCCTCCTCCCCCCGTTACGTCTCTCCCTCGTAGTCTCGGCGAAGCCCTGCTGCTGTGACGCCCTGCATCCACCACCACGCCGTCGTGCTGCTGGATCTTCATCAACCTCTCCTTCCCCCTTGCTGGATCAAGAAGGAGGAGACGTCTCCCGTCCCGTACGTGTGTTGAACGCGGAGGTGCCGTCCGTTCGGCGCTGGTCATCGGTGATTTGGATCACGTCGAGTACGACTACATCATCACCTTGCAAGCTTCCGCACGCGATCTACAAGTGGTATGTAGATGCAAACTCTCTCCCTAGACTCGTTGCTTAGATGAACTCATAGATGGATCTTGATGAAACCATAGGAAAAATTTTAATTTTCTGCAACGTTCCCCAACATGTGTTGCATGTGTAAAACTGTCTTACACCCGTTGTATGTGAACGTAAGGATCTATCACACCCGATCATCACGTGGTGCTTCGAAACGATGAACTTTAGCAACAGTGCACAGTTAGGGGAGAACACATTCTTGAAATTGTAATGAGGGATCATCTTATTTACTACCGTCGTTCTAAGCAAATAAGATGTATAAACATGATAAACATCACATGCAATCAAATAATAGTGACATGATATGGCCAATATCATATAGCTCCTTTGATCTCCATCTTGGGGCTCCATGATCATCTTGTCACCGGCATGACACCATGATCTCCATCATCATGATCTCCATCATCGTGTCTTCTTGAAGTTGTCTCGTCATCTATTACTTCTACTACTATGGCTAACGCTTTAGCAATAAAGTAAAGTAATTACATGACGTTTAAGTTGACACGCGGGTCATAAATAAATAAAGACAACTCCTATGGCTCCTGCCGGTTGTCATACTCATCGACATGCAAGTCGTGATACCTATTACAAGAACATGATCAATCTCATACATCACATATATCATTCATCACATCCTTTTGGCCATATCACATCACATAGCATACCCTGCAAAAACAAGTTAGACGTCCTCTAATTGTTGTTTGCATGTTTTACGTGGCTGCTATGGGTTTCTAGCAAGAACGTTTCTTATCTACGCAAAACCACAACGTGATATGCCAATTGCTATTTACCCTTCATAAGGACCCTTTTCATCGAATCCGACCCGACTAAAGCGGGAGAGACAGACACCCGCCAACCACCTTATGCAACTAGTGCATGTTTGTCGGTGGAACCGGTCTCACGTAAGCATACGTGTAAGGTTGGTCCGGGCCGCTTCATCCCACAATGCCGCCGAATCAAGATAAGACTAGTAACGGCAAGCATATTGAACAAAATCAACGCCCACAACTACTTTGTGTTCTACTCGTGCATAGAATCTACGCATAGACCTAGCTCATGATGCCACTGTTGGGGAACGTAGCATAAATTCAAAATTTTCCTACGTGTCACCAAGATCAATCTATGGAGTCATCTAGCAACGAGGGAGGAGTGGATCTACATACCCTTGTAGATCGCGCGCGGAAGCGTTCAAGAGAACGGGGTTGATGGAGTCGTACTCGTCGTGATCCAAATCACCGATGATCCTAGCGCCGAACGAACGGCACCTCCGCGTTCAACACACGTACGGAGCAGTGACGTCTCCTCCTTCTTGATCCAGCAAGGGGGAAGGAGAGGTTGATGGAGATCCAGCAGCACGACGGCGTGGTGGTGGAAGTAGCGGGATTCCAACAGGGCTTCGCCAAGCGCTGCGGGAGGAGGAAGATGTGTCGTGGGAGGGAGAGGGAGGCGCCAGGGCTTTGGTATGGTTGCCCTCCCTTCCCCCCACTATATATAGGTCCAAGGGAGAGGGGGAGGGCGCAGCCTTGCCCCTTCCTCCAAGGAAGGGTGCGGCCAAAGGGGGGAGGAGTCCATCCTCCCCAAGGCACCTCGGAGGTGCCTTCCCCCTTTAGGACTCTCCCCTCCTCTTGTCCCTTTGGCGCATGGGCCTCTAGGGGCTGGTGCCCTTGGCCCATGTAGGCCAAGGCACACCCTTACAGCCCATGTGCCCCCCCGGGGCAGGTGGCCCCACCCGGTGGACCCCCGGGACCCTTCCGGTGGTCCCGGTACAATACCGGTGACCCCGAAACTTGTCCCGATAGCCGAAATAGCACTTCCTATATATAATTCTTTACCTCCGGACCATTCCGGAACTCCTCGTGACGTCCGGGATCTCATCCGGGACTCCGAACAACTTTCGGGTTACCGCATACTTATATCTCTATAACCCTAGCGTCACCGAACCTTAAGTGTGTAGACCCTACGGGTTCGGGAGACATGCAGACATGACCGAGACGACTCTCCGGTCAATAACCAACAGCGGGATCTAGATACCCATGTTGGCTCCCACATGTTCCACGATGATCTCATCGGATGAACCACGATGTCAAGGACTTAATCAATCCCGTATACAATTCCCTTTGTCTATCGGTATGATACTTGCCCGAGATTCGATCGTCGGTATCCCGATACCTTGTTCAATCTCGTTACCGGCAAGTCTCTTTACTCGTTCCGTAACACATCATCCCGTGATCAACTCCTTGATCACATTGTGCACATTATGATGATGTCCTACCGAGTGGGCCCAGAGATACCTCTCCGTTTACACGGAGTGACAAATCCCAGTCTCGATTCGTGCCAACCCAACAGACACTTTCAGAGATACCTGTAGTGTACCTTTATAGCCACCCAGTTACGTTGTGACGTTTGGCACACCCAAAGCACTCCTACGGTATCCGGGAGTTGCACAGTCTCATGGTCTAAGGAAATGATACTTGACATTAGAAAAGCTTTAGCATACGAACTACACGATCTTTGTGCTAGGCTTAGGATTGGGTCTTGTCCATCACATCATTCTCCTAATGATGTGATCCCGTTATCAACGACATCCAATGTCCATGGTCAGGAAACCGTAACCATCTATTGATCAACGAGCTAGTCAACTAGAGGCTTACTAGGGACATGGTGTTGTCTATGTATCCACACATGTATCTGAGTTTCCTATCAATACAATTCTAGCATGGATAATAAACGATTATCATGAACAAGGAAATATAATAATAACTAATTTATTATTGCCTCTAGGGCATATTTCCAACAGGGGGACACCCCATAGACACACAAGTTGATCAGTTGATCTCTCCCAGCCGTGTGCGGTGCCCCCCTCCACCATAATCCACCTCGGTCATATCGTAGCGATGCTTAGGCGAAGCCCTGCGTCGGTAGTAACATCATCACCGTCACCACGCCGCCGTGCTGATGGAACTCTCCCGTGAAGCTCTGCTGGATCGGAGTTCACGAGACGTCATCGAGCTGAATGTGTGCTGAACTCGGAGGTGCCGTGCGTTCGGTACTTGGATCGGTCGGATCATGAAGACGTACGACTACATCAACCGCGTTGTGCTAACGCTTCCGCTTTCGGTCTACGAGGGTACATGGACAACACTCTCCCTTCTCGTTGCTATGCATCACCATGATCTTGCGCGTGCGTAGGAAATTTTTGAAATTACTACGTTACCCAACAGCTGCTTTGTTCCCTATATTTGTACTGTGGCGAACTTTGATGCCCAGTGGATGTAATATGTGTAATAGCCGTGATAGCCTAGCGTTAGTTGCTTGCTTATTTATTTCCTTGTTGTCTTGTTTATTTGTTTGCTTGTAGTCATTGTAGTTCTTTTTCCGCGGTTAGCTAGTGGCTGCAATAACCTATTTTTTAAAACTAGGCCACAATAACCATGGGCTAATATTTACTGTAGTGACACTGGGCCTTCTACGGGCTGTAGAAACAATGGGCCTTCTACGGGCCGTAGAAACAATGGGCCTTCTACGGGCCGTAGAAACAATGGGCCTTCTACGGGCCGTAGAAACAATGGGCCTTTTGCGGGCCGTATTATCAATGGGCCTTATACAGGCCGTATGATCGATTGGCCAAACATGGGCCAAACAGACCGCATTATGGTCGTAAACGGGCTAGAGTTGGAATCGTCCGTTCATGGGCCGACCATAACGGGACATCATTAATAGGTGGTATTTGATGACGCTATGGAAACAGCCCAACGTATTAACGGACCACAAACGGGCCGACTATAACCACGGGCTGAATTTGGCCCACAAGCAGAAAATGACAGTAACGGGCCGTAAGTAAACGAATGCTGGAAATGAGCCCAAGAATAAATGGGCTCTGAGAAGGCCGAAAGATAACATGGGCTGGAAACGGCCCAACGGAATAACGGGCCGTTAATGGGTATAAAGTGATACACTGTTCATTACGGGCCAGTTTCACCACGGGCCATTAATGGGTGTAAAGTGATACACTGTTCATTACGGGCGAGTTTCACCACGGGCCGTTAGTAGGCCAAGAGTTACATAGGGCCTCATATGGCCCGAAAGACGTCATGGGCCATACATGGTTCAGAAGTGAAAATGGGCTGGAATCATATTGGATGGCCCAGATGACGCTACTAGGCCTAATTCGAATAGGGCGTAACGGGCCTTGGGTTAGCGGACTGTAAATGGGCTATATGCGAACAAGCCGTTAACAGGCTTTCCATGGGCCGGCCCGCCACCTTTTGACCAAGTCAAACGGGCCGGCCTTTTCACAGGAATGGGCCTCTGTTGGGTCATGCCACGTGTCGACGTATCATAGGCGCCTATCTGACCCACTGACGAGCTGACACGTGTTTTGTCGGGCCAATAAGAATTTTACACGTGGAAATTTCCCATTGGTCGTGGCTGTTAACGGGTTATCGGATCCAAAACCCGACCCGATAGCTTAACGGTGTTCCGTTACGGTGGATGCCACGTGTCGGTCACCCTTGACGAAAGCACTTCTGTGACGCGCGATTTATCGTCATGGAAGTGGACACCTCCGTGATGATAATTTTGGCAATGTCATGGAACACTTCTACGACAACACAAGTATGACTATCTTGATTCTGTCATAAATTTGTCATGGATGTACATGCATGACAGAAAACGCGACCTACTGTGACAAACACGTATCATCACGGAAGTGTATTTTTTTGTAGTGTGGCTATCATGCACTACTCGGAAGAACGGCCTCGTCCATTTTAATGCAGTCCCGCTTTACGCTTATCTAAAACTCAAAATGCCTGGACCACATGGCGTCATTACGGTCAGCGAAAATACGGAGCGCTCTCTTCGTACAGAAGAATACACGGCGGCTCTAGCAGTCGAAGCACAAAACGGCCTATTCAAGCCAAGAAGCTCATCGGTCGTTAAGACCGCAGACACAGCTAAACATCTTCGGCGCACACCTCAGCGTGATAGCTCAGATAAACCCGAGCTCGATTAGCAGCTACACCCCCATCGACCGCCCCATAAGGAGATACACTCAAAATTCCTTGGGCGGTGTTGGGGGCATTCTACACACAAAAAAGTCCATAGTTCGGCTTGACCCTATTCGGACCCCAGAAGTTATCTTTCACGATTCATTAAAATGAACCAGCTTTACTTACGGCCACACCAGATTCTTTTACCTAGTTTTCCCCCCTTTTACAGATGGCCATCACACTATACCCTTCAAGGACACTTTACAACGGAGAAAACGATGCAGACGTGCAGCAGGGCCCCGCACTAAGATTTCTTTTTTAGATTAAGACCCTGTGTAAACCTTTTTTTTATCTCTTTTTGTTTTATACTTTCCTGGCATGTAAAATGTCCAAGAAAGATATCGGCATTACTTGTAAATATACGGCTCGCCGTACTAAAGTGGATGTTATAGAAGCAGCTTGGTCCGTATTGTGTTTTGAGATTTATGCTCTCACCACCTGCGTTCTTTCCCCATGTCAGATTGCCATACGTGCCTTGATACCAGGGTCTATCACCAGGGGCTGTATTCAGCCTGGTGTATATTGAAAAGTCCAAACACCTATAGGGAGTGTTCGGCGTCGCGAGTTTGGCCTTATATGCATTAGCTCCGAATCATGTCTTTGGTCAATAGTTGGGTTGCCTGGCTCTTGTGCTTACTACCTTATGTTCCGCTATATCGGCTAGGGTAGTAAAGGGAGAATTACTGCGATTGTGTCCTGGTTCATCCGGATGAGCACCTCAGTAGAGAAAGCCAAAAACTGACTGTCATGATGCAGCGAGAGCTGGTCAACCACCCGATGACTAAGCGAAATCTTCGCGATTCCTTCCGCATTAACGAAGGACCGTTTTTCCGGTCACGTATGTAAACGCACCATATTCGGATAAACGCGAACATACCAGGGGCTATATCGTAGACCCACCATCAAACTCATATGGCTAAGTGAAAGTGTTAAAGCCATATAGTCCGATTGCCTGGTTCGCCGCACTGACACCTCCTTAAACGGACCAAGACCTTGGGTCAAGTGTGATCAAGTGCTTTTCCGAACACCCCCACGTTATACGTGAGGGGGCTGAAGCCGACGACTGGCAAATTTCCAGATTATATAAAAAGGCCGCACAGGAGGCACCAAAAGTTTTCAGGCAAAAGTATAAAACATAGCCTTAAAACATATCATAACATTGTTTTTACAACTTCAGTACACTTCACTCGAACATAATATCTTTCGAGCACTGATCCTCTATCAAGCGGGCACCTTCTAGGACATCTTCAAAGTAATGTTCTGGCATGTTAGGGTCCTTGCCTTCGGGTGGACTCCGCGCTACAATATCGGTGGCCTTCATCTTCGCCCAATACGTCTTGACACGGGCAAGGGCCATCCGTGCACCTTCTATGCATGTTGACTGCTTAACAGCGTCGATACGCGGCATCGCACCAAACCGAAATAACTATTCGGAATTGGCTCAGTCGGCCATAGCCGGGCTATAATGTCCTTCATGGCAGTTCCAGACATCTTGTGGAGCTCGGCCCACTGTGCCATCTGTTCGTTCAATAGTGGACGCTTTGGCGTGTCAAATTGCGACCAGTATAGCTTTTCCATCGCATGTCCTTCTTGCGTGTGGAAAAACTGATTCGCATCGACAACACTCTTCGGCAGATCCAAAAAGGCGTCTGGAGAACTCCATAGTTGATTAAGCGGGGCATACTTTGGATCGCCAAACTTAGTTTGCAATAAAAAGGGCTTACCAGCCGCGATCTCCCCAGCTTGTCGGATCTCCTCCCGAGCTACTCTAGACTCAGACCGGGCTTCCTTCGCCTCTTGTAAGGCCTTGTCAAGATCGACCACTTTGGTTTTGCTATCTTTCTCAAGAACTTGGCATCGGCTAGTGGCATCCTTCAACTCAAGTGCCATAGTAGATATTCTCTCCTCGCACTGACGTCGAGCAGTCTGCTCGGCTTTTAATTCGGCGGCTACCTTTTCGGCAGCTGCATTACTCATCCTGGCTTGCTCCTTGGCCCGGGCAAGTTCAGCCCGAAGGGTCTCAACTGCGGCGGCACTATTTGCAGTTATGCATATACAAATTCTCAGTGTGATGCTCATTTCATATGCTAGCATGTACTGAGTGCCCCAAAGACATACCCTGCGCCTCGTCGAGCCGCCTGTCAATAAGCGTGATGTCATCATCTGCTACATCAACTTTCTGCTTCAGATGTGCATACCTCTGTAGCTTGGGCAGTGGCCACGGATGTAACAGCCTGTGTTTTAATTAGTCAGATCATTTTCTGGGCATATATTTTTTTGATCCTCTGATCACCTCCCTTTGGATGTCAACCAGAGTCTCAAGGGCTACTATCTATACACATGTGCAATTTGCATTTATAACATAAATGAAATTACACTATGTACCTCGAAACCTCTCAATAGGCTCGTAAAGGCTTCATTCAATCTGCTTTTCGCGGACCGAACTCTTTCAACCACCATACCCACCAAGGTACGATGTTCCTCTGAGACGGATGCATGTTGCAATATGTCCATCAATGTACCCGGCGCCTCCGGATCTGGAACAAGTGGCATCGTCCCTCAGAACTTCGATAGTCCAGGGCTTTTGTTGCTGGTCCCCGTGAGGGTCGCACACCCCGGACCCTGGGCGGCCGAAGCATTACCTTCGGGCCCGGTCTTCACTGCCCCTTGCGCCACTCGTTGATCGGGAAAGATCCTCCGGGATGACACCTCGGCGTCCTCTTCCTTATCAGGCAGGGAAGTCTGTGGAGGCGTCTCGCTCTCCATCATCTCCGGAAGAAGATCCCCCGAAGTGGAGGACTGTTGAGGAGGGCTGCGTACCGGACTGCAAACATATATTTTAAATGTTACCCTCACGGCCAGGAAAGAACAAGATATGTTTAAAACACCCTGGTTCACTTACGATTCGGCCAAGGGCCTATCTTTGCGGAGTGACTGCGTGTCAGCGTCACCCTTTGACTAGGATACCTTCCCCCGCTTAGAAGCTTCTCTCTTCAAATCTTCAGAGGCGGTCCTCTTCTTCCCATGAGGAGAAGGGATGTCAGCTCGCCCTTCCCTTCCACCTTCGGAAGTGGAAGTTCCAACCCCCCCGGACAAATTGCCTGGCGCGCTTCCAGAATGGAGGCCACCTTGGGCCTCTTCGCTCTCCTCCTTATCTTCCCCCGTCGACACTTGATATGGTGCCGAAGCCAGCATCGTTGTTAACACCGGATCGACAGAGTCTTCGGGAAGTGGAGCCGAACACCTAATTCTCTACGCCTTCTTTATCCAGCCCTGGCCGAGTAGAGTTTTATCAGTACAATGTTATGAGGAATTTGACTAAACTGTGTTCGGGAGTTAAGTGCTTACCGGGGTATCTGGATGATTGCAGTCAAGACCGATGTCTTTTGTACTATCTGGCCACTATTTTTGTGCGCCGAAGAATAATTCCCACATCCTTCTGAGCATTGTGCCAGAGAAGTGCTGAAGGGTCGGTGGACCTTCCGGATTGAACTCCCACATGCAGAGAGGACGTCGCTGACATGGTAGGATCCGGCGGACTAACATTACTTGGATTATATTGATAAGACCGGTGTCCTTTTTAATGAGACTCCGGATGCGACTTTGCAACATCTGCACTTCGTCAATAGAACCCCGGTCCAGCCCCTTGTTAACCATGATGCAAGCTATAACGGAGGGCCATATCGAAACGCAGGTGTAGCTGCCCACTTTCTACCACGGGGTTTGGTAATGTAAAACCACTCCCGTTGCCATAGGTCAGAGGATTTTGCGAAGGAGCCCTTTGGCCAGGGAGAAGTGGTGAGCTTGATTATTGAAGCACCTCCACACTCCGTTTGTTTCCCGTCGATCATCTTCGGTTTCACGTTAAAGGTCTTAAGCCATAAGCCGAAGTGTGGGGAAATACGGAGGAAGGCCTCGCACGTGATGATGAACGCCGAGATGTGGAGGAAGGAGTCTGGAGCTAGATCATGGAAATCTAGTCCGTAATAAAACATGAGCCCTCGAACGAAGGGATGAAGATCAAACCCAAGCCCTCGGAGGAAGTGAGAGATAAACACAACCCTCTCATTGGATCTAGGAGAAGGAATAACCTGCCCTTGAGCAGGAAGCCTGTGGAGGATTTCTGCAGTCAAGTATCTTGCCTCCCTGAGCTTCGAGATATCCTCCTCTGTGAGAGAAGAGGCCATCCATCGGCCTTGAAGGCTGGGTCCGAACATGGCTGGAAGCTCGAGGCAACTGGATTAACCTTTGGGTGTTGGAACTTGAGGTGGGAGGTGGAGGAAAGGATTAGCGTGGAAGGAAAAGGATAGGTCTTAGCCCCTTTATAAAGGCGACGAATATCAAACATCCCCTCCGCGGCCTTAAAACATGCCTATTCCCAAGGAATCATGCCAACAGAACGGTTGGGTTACCCACGCCCGTGTTGATGCAAATCCCGCAATAAGGGGACACAATCTTTGCTTTGACAAGATGTGCCAATAAAACCGTACCTTGAAATACAGAGTGGCAGACTAAAAAACGGTTCGAATAATAACCGGGCGGTGACATGATGTCACGTTGTAAAAAGTTGTCAGGATTGGACTCGTGAAAATATTGTACTCTCTACGGTTGTGTGTGGGATTTGTTTTGCAGAGCCGGACACGATTCTTGTGTTCGAAATCTACTTTGAAGTATTCGGAGAAGGAACCCGCCTTGCAATGCCGAAGACAATCCGCGCGCCGGACTCATCGTCATTGAAGCCTGGTTCAGGGGCTATTAAGGGAGTCCTGTATTAAGGGGTCCTCGGACAACCGGACTATATACATGAGCCGGACTGTTGGGCTATGAAGATACAAGACAAAAGACTTCTTCCCGTGTTCGGATGGGACTCTCCTTTGCGTGGATGGCAAGCTTGGTGATTCGGATATGTAGATTCCTTTCTCTGTAACCGACTTTGTGTAACCCTAGCCCCCTCCGGTGTCTATATAAAATGGAGGGTTTAGTCCGTAGGACAACAATCATAATCATAGGCTAGACTTCCAGGGTTTAGCCATTACGATCTCATGGTAGATCAACTCTTTTAATACTCATATTCATCAAGATCAATCAAGCAGGAAGTAGGGCCCGAACCTGGGTAAACATTGTGTCCCCCGCCTCCTGTTACCATTAGCCTTAGACGCACAATTCAGGACCCCCTACCCGAGATCCGCCGGTTTTGACACCGACAGCGGGCACGACGGGCGGCGATGACGACAACGAAAGGACAGTCGGCGACGCCGGTTCGATGACAGCAAACAGAAGCATATCGCAAAATAGATCAAAAGTGTATTACAAAACAATAAAAGTACAAGGACTAAAGTGAAAAAGGAAAAAACCAGAAAGACAAGTAGGAAACCGGAAATCACGAGAGTGCTCCACAACGCGATAAGTGTCGCGCACGGAGCGCCTCGGAAAAGTCTCACCAGCGCTCCGCGCGTGACACTTGTCGCGGGGGAGCGCTCTTCGACTAATCGTTGCTAGGAGCGCTCCTCAACTAGTGATTTCGAATAGGAGCTTCCCAAGTTGCGGTCGCCGAAGGCGTCTAATAGGGGAGCAACTAATTAACGAGCGCTCCTTCGGGAGCCTCGCAACGATCAGCGCCACTTGGCGCGCTCTCAGCCATTCGCCACGTGTCGCGCTCTGGGCGCTCCCTTCGGATTTTTTTTTTCGCACGCGTTTTTGGCTTTTTAAATGTTTTTTTTCGTTTTTTTGACGTTTTGGTTTTCCACCGGTCTTCCCTAGCTTTTCGACAAAAAAAAATTTGGGAATTTTTTTTGCGCAAAAAACACATTTTTTCCCGCGAGAGTCACGGTTTTGTTTTCGCGAGAGGCACGGGTGTGCTTTCGCGAGAGGCACGGCCGTGCCTCTTGAAAACAAAAAAACGTATTTTCTGTTTTTTCCTTTCGCGAGAGGCACGGTTTTGCTTCCGCGAGAGGCACGATTGTGTTTTCACGAGAGTCACGGCCGTGCCTCCTCGGAAACGAAAAAAACACGTTTTTTGTTTTTTTTCTTTCGCGAGAGGCACGGTTTTGCTTCCGCGAGAGGCACGGACGTGCCTCTTTCAAAAAGAAAAAACACGTTTTCTATTTTTTTTTCACGAGAGG
>NC_057806.1:322519210-322667441 GCF_018294505.1 Triticum aestivum | reverse complement strand
GGCACGGGCGTGCTTCTTTTGGAAAGGAAAAAAAAAACGTGTTTTCTGTTTTTTTCTTTCGCGAGATGCACGGTTGTGATTTTGTCAGAGGCACGGACATGTCTCTTTCGGAAAGGAAAAAAAACTGTCCCCGATTCGGTTTTTTCATCGTTTTTTTCGTCCGGTTTTTTCTTGAAATTTTTTTCGTCAAAACTTATCAACATGTGATCTAATTTTGAAGATCTCGACGCGAGGAATCAAACGGCGAAAGCGGTTCGAGATTTGAACGCACGGTTTAAGAGATAAAACGTTTTAAATAAACTAATCTATGAAAAAAGAAAAACTCCCAAGTTGCGACAAGTGGCGCACATGCAGCGCGCCACTTGTCGCAACCTGGGAAGTTGGAGTGATCTCCGCAAGGAGTACTCCTTAACTAGTTTAGAAAAAAAAACATATCCAGCGGGCTGTGACATCCTGGGCAGCAGCCCATGGCCAGAATTTGGCCCGTGAAGCCACCACAGCCCGCCTGGCGCTCTGAGTCGGTTTTGGCCGTCCGATTGAATTGGGCTGTCGGCATAGCTCTCGGCCGAAACAAAAGTGTTGTTGGCCGAAAACCTAGCTCACCCAGAGACGGCGGCTCTTCTTCACGCGGCGTCGCGGCGACGATGCCCACGCACGGAGGCGGCTGTGCGGGATCTCGACGCGGTGTCACCATGGTGAGCCCTTCACCTCTTCTTTTTTGATTTCAACTTTTGGGCTCCAAAGTTTTGGGGATTCGATTTCTAGAGTTTTACATTTGGGTTTTTTCTTTAATTTGCCAAATCACCTCTTTCTAATTGCTAATCCGGGGTAGTAACGTGCTAATCCTGTCATTAACTTGATGCGCAAGCTTGGCTTAACTATTCTAACCAAATTAAACATCATAATCATGCAATTAGCACCACACATAGCAAATTATACCTTAACTAAAACTACTTAACCCCTAATTCTGATGATTAACTTTAACAACTAGTAAGCTTGCACGTGCAACACACGTTCTAACCGTAGCAAGAATTTTTCTCATTCACCTCTTTAATATACTTACAAAATAAGCTAATCTCCTCTTAAATCAGACCAATACTCCCGTGTTGAAAATAGAAAATTTCAGAACTTTCAGTACAACGGGCAACTACTTAGGGTACATAGAAGGACTTATTACATATCTTCTCTAAATATAAAATGTATATCTTTATCAAAATCTTGTAAACTGTAATAATGTTCGTAGCAATCGGAGAATCCTTGCACAACAACTCGACGACAATCTTTTTTCTCTTCATTGACAGTGCCTTCACCACACTACACCGGCTCTAGTAGCCATTAAGGCGATGATAGATTCCATGGGACTGTTGTGCATGGTACCAAGCCAAGATGGTGACTCCAACCATCAAAGAGACCATCTGCTGCAAACAGAAGAATAGTTGAAGTTTCATGGCCGTAGTGGCGAGAAAGAGTGTTAGTTGTTGCACAAAACAAGAAGGGTCCAGTGCTAAAATATTGAGCAAAACAATATGGGAACAGTACACTATCCTCACCAGTATGACAAGAACCTCATTGCACAGTTCTCTTGTGAATTACACACTGATGAATAGAATAAAGTTACACACATTCATATGAGAACCATATTGTTTGTTAATAGTAGTTAGTAAGCCTAAATACATTTTTTTTTCACATTCTCTACTGGTCTGAAAGTATGATCGGCTGAATACTCCTAGACCTTGGTTTGAAATATCTACAAAGGTAGTTTTAAGGAACCTTGTAATGATGTGTGAACATATCAGATTGTCAAAAATAACTACAGTAGGCAGGCATGTTACTCGTATTGTTGGACTAAATTAATAATGTACAATCTATTTTCCTAGGCGGGATAGACAGAAAAAACTGTGAGATAAGCAGCCTCCACAAAGATCACAAAGACATCGACATCTGCAAATATATTGGGCCAGGAGAAAGATTAGGGACAGTAAAATATGTACATCAACGGAAAGGAAATCCAATTTCCTTGGTTGTATAGCTTTGCTCTAATCAAAAGCTTTGCATTGCTGCTAATGAGTATTTTGGAACGAAGTGAATAAACGAAAAACTCCATTAACGTGCATCATCCAAAAAAATTAGACCTGAGTTTTTGTGAAGCCACTCCTAACAGGTCAGTTTGTATATTTGTATATTCTTCTACCCTTTGTTCCCTTGAGCTCTTCCTCCCTTATTCACTTCATTGCATCGAACGTTGTTAGGTTTGCCCTTCATGAGATAATCTAGCACAACAACACATAAATAATACTATTATATTTTGCATCTTCTATGTGCTTATCTGTAAGCTCAACAATATATGTTTCTGACAACAATAGCAACAATTCATAACACTTATCCCTACCCAGCAACAACAATACAAATTATTTTTCATAGTCAAGTACTCCCTCCGTCCGCAATTACTTGTCGCTCAAACGAATTTATCTATCTCATCCATTTAAGCGACAAGTAATTCCGGATGGAGGGAGTATGTGTCAATATTTAACATATTAGATCAGAACAAACTTTTCAAAAAAAAATGGGGGGAATTTGGGCGAACCGAAGTGAATTGCTTTCACTATATAATCAAGAGAAATGAGATATTTGGGCACCGGTAGCGCCACCAGGTAAAGGTGTCCTGAAATAGAATCCCAGAAAGCAATAAGCATAAATCCATCACGTATGTGGATCACATAATATTTTAGGAATCAGAATCACCTCATTAATTAAGAAACTGACGGTAGATGCATCTTCACTCCACATACCACACAGCCATCTTACAGAACACACCGAGCTCCTCCATTCCGCTGCCGTTGTAGCCATTCATGGTGAAGCGCTGCCTAGTAGGATTTGAAGATTAATCCATGCTATTCTCCAGTATCATCGTAGAACCTATCTCAAGTATCAGCCTCTCCTTCCCAGTTACTCGTCGCTGGTGCTTATCCTCCTATGAATCATGATGACAACCCAATCATCCCAATCCGAAATAATCGTAAAACAAGCTGATAAATGCTATGATTTTCAAAAGTAGACAGCTATAACCTACTTTGATCACATGACTTCCAGCTTCAATGCTTCATATGCCTACACATGGGAAAGGTAAAATTCAGTCTAAATGTAACATACAAATCTGCTTGTAAAATATACATGATTGATGTGAATGCCAACATGTTGATACATCCGTACAAATGTACAGTATGAAGGTGCCTTTATACTCCATCGCCCAGGCTCCTATTTTAATCAAACATGTCATGTTGTTTTCAGAGTTGGAGACAGCAATGTAGTTTCAACATGTCTAGTAAAGGCCGCACAAAATATTAGAGGATGTTCAATGGAGATTTATAGAGGGAAAATCAAAGACATTAATTAGCATGAAAATTTATAAAAAGGGGTTGTTCAATAAAAACAGAACACCTTATCCATACTTATTCTGCCCTTCTGTGGCAAGAAAAAGCACAAGAAAGTTATCACCTGGAGAGCATGTGGTATACATGATCATCGGACAAAAAAGGGATACCATTGTAGCAATACCTCAAAATAGCACCCCCCCCCCCCACACACACACACAAAAATGATGCAAGTTCGCATTCCACAGCTAGATCATCGAATACATCAGGAGTTATATAGACAAGGCAGTTCGCCGGACATGTAGAATGGCCTCCATGAATATCACTCGTACCCAAATTGGCTAGCTCATGTGAGGACAAAACTGCATGTCATACTCACTTTCCTGAATAGCGCACACTACACAATCAATGGAGAATACCAGTATGCCGCACCCCAGGTCCTCAAGCAAGTTGATCCACACAAAAAATCAACGTGTAAGTTCTTCTCCAATTGTACTAATGCTAGTGGTTGTAATGTAATTTGTTTTGCAGGGGAGCACTGTAACATGAACACTTCTGATTAAACCCAATGATTTGTATTTTTGTATCGAATACAATTATGAGAAACAATTTTGAACTCTCATAATTTTTAACCTAACGAAACAATAACATGTGGACTATTTCAAAGCGAAGCACCGGTAAATTATCGGCGGTGGGTGAAGAAATACTCGTGGTCGCGGCTGGACGTCGTGGTTGTCTTGCACTCTTTCTCGATGTGAGCGGTGGCCGCTTGCTCGAGGTCAGGCGATGTGGGCGACGGCCGCTTGCTCGAGGTTAGGCGATGTGGGCGACGGCTCCTTGCTCAAGGTTCCGCTATCTGGGCGACGGCCGCGTGCTTGAAATTCGTTGAAGGGAAAGGGAGAGCGCGGGGCAGGCAGTGAGGGGGAGAGGAGGGGGCGGTAGGTGATAGAACGATGACGGGGGCGGCACGGGACCGACGGCGCAGCGGGCGCACGAGGCCTGGGACACGGCGACTCCTGCTTCCTGGGATGCACAACGGCGGTTGCTCCAGTCCACCGGGGGAGGAAGCGATGGGTGAGATGGGCAGCGCGGCGCGGGTGCGCGTCGCAGCAGGTGTGGAGTCCGCCTTGGGAAGTAGCGATGGGTGAGAGTCGTTGTTGGGTCGTGGGGATTGTGCGTAACTGCCTCGATGGGAGGAAGAAGAGATAGGCGCGGGGTGTGGTGGAGGTTGTTAAACAAGTGTGTTTTAGATCAAACACGTTTTAGCCAGTGTATCCACACCATACAGAGATAGATAGACGGATGTGATGTTGTTTTGGATCTCCGCACCTCGCGCTTTTATAGGGGTAGTAGATGGGTAATTAACGACAATCTTAAAACATTAACCATAAGAAGTACTCCCTCCGAAACTAATATAAGAGCGTTTAGAATACTAAAATAGTGATCTAAACGCTCTTATATTAATTTACAGAGGGAGTACTCATTAGGTCTTAATCATAATAATCAACTTAAACAGATCGCCATTAATTATTAGGGATCTAATCTAGGCATAAACATGCTCATGATACCAATGTTAGACATAAAAGTTTAGACATACATGAATAGGATCTTGAGCCTAGCATTAGACCACCTAAAACAGATTAACAGTAAAGGGTTCGTGATTTCTTACGGGTTTGCCTGCTCGATGCACCCTTGTGTAGCCTATGGCCACACCTTGCGTTCTCCAGCAACATGGAGATGGTAGGGAAGAAGTGCAGGAACAGGAACTCGTAGAAAGCAGCAGGAGCTTCACCATAGGAGACGCACAGGTTGCTGCCTGCACTGACCTTGCGGTGGCCAGCGGTGGTAGTCGGTTGTTAATAAGTTAATAAGTTGAGCGCCTTCTTTTTAGGATCGGTTGTTAATAAGTTGTATGACCCGTACATGTGTGTTTTTTCGAAGGGGTACATCCTGCTCACATTATATAGGTGGCGCTAAAGGGACCAGGGACCGAAACCAACAGTTGGATTTGGTGCCTCCGATCATGGCACATACGTGGTGAAAAAAAGGCTCCCCCTTTTCTCTCGGTCAATTATGACCTGCGATCAAAATTCCAACAGGTGGCTGTTGCGGTGTGGGCATGTGGCTGGCGATCCCAGCAGATGACTGTGCTGGTTTCGCATAGAAAATAGCAGACGGCTGTGTGATGTGAGATCTGCACGAAATGCCATGAGAGGCGTCTGCTCCTTCCGTGTTCCTGTGCTGCTGCCGAACATAGAAGTGCACAAGCAGCTGCATCTCTTGGCGGGTGGAGGAGCACACGCTTGCCCCGACCATCTGGGTTTTTAGAAGAACCATGACTACCTGCTGGCTACCGGCCCTTTGAGGCTTTGGGTTGACCATGGAGCAGCCGCATCTCATTGTGGAATAGCCCGAATAGAGACGCCGCCTTAGTGGACTGGGCTATAAGCATAGGTATTAAAATGCTCACCAAAATCCTGGGCGGGCCTGGCCTAGGTCGGCCCCAACTAAGCTCCGCCCCTGTTCTAATGTGCTCATGTATTTGGATGGTCTATAGATTTGTTGTTGTATGACAATCCATAAAAATATCGTGAATCAAGTAGTGCTCTACCTGTATATAGTGCCTATTACACGAGCATGCAGTGGATCACTCACATAGCCCTTGAATAGCTAACTGCTGATTCCTAGTTACTCCAAGATAGAAATCCAGAGTGTCGAGGGAAAACTTAGAACAGACGTACATATAACTGGATGTGCTGGAGCATAAAAAGCTGATCCTGTTGTTGTTGTGACTACCGCGTACATGATTATTGCACCCAAAAGCTGGTGGGATAACGTAGGCGCCTCTACTTTATGTTTCATGTCAAATACAGGGGAATCAGTGCTCTATTTGATTTGTACTAAATCAACGACCCTTATTTTGGGACGGTGGGAGTAGCTAATTTGATTGAAGATGTTGGAAAAAAGATATTCCACTAGCGTAGGCCTACCATAGAAAAGTCTAAAAAAACCTTTTCTTTGTCTGTCAGCGGGAGAGAAAGCAAGCTTACGGTGCTTTGGATGTTAATGTTTTTGTAGGATACTAAACACCTATATATATATACATTGTTTTATACTCCTCTGTACAAGCGTATAAGAGCTATTATGCTCGATAAAAGGAAGTCCAAACGGTTGGTGTTCGGGTGAAGCTTTGGTTTGGTGGATGGGGATAGTAGCGTAAGGTTTATTTTTTTTCTCCAGAAAGGTTGGCCAATACTGAACATCTTACAAGTGAAAGAAATTTTGTAAGACGTGATCTGTAATTAGTACTAGGATTTTGTTCGGAAGTTAGTGAACTTTATATTCTTGGTAATTGGTAATTCTATTTTCTGGTTAGGATGAATTCAAATTTATGTTTGTAATCATATTGTTGCATTATCACATTAGTCTCATTGCTTGCTTTTGAAGAGCTTTTGTGTTTGACTGACAGCATCTATGTTTTTTGCTGTAGGCGAAGCAAGAAAAGACGATTGCTGACAGAGATGACCCTGGTGAAGCTATGAGAAAAAAGTTCGATGGCATGCGCGAAAAATTGAAGTCTGCAGCGAATTCTGAAGATTGGAATAGTGTTCTCAGAATAGAAGAGAAGCTGAGTCTTCCTCCTGATGGTGAAAGAAAGGAATACTTCATGAAATTGGACCAAGATCTGCAAATGGTATGAGACGCATGTTTTTCTGTTTATCTTGTTGGTTACATAGATTGCAAATGGATTAAAATGGTGATGATTCTTGATGTGCGTTGTCAAAACCATTAATGCACTGAAATTGGTAGCCGAGAGAGAGAGTTTGGTGGAGGAGTTGCAATTCTTGCTAGAAAATATCTTTCAGCTGGAGGGAACTGGCATATTTGCCAATAAGAAAAGAAAGGTTGATGCAAGTTTTTTGAAGTATAATTATGGATTTGTTAGCATAATGTTACAGATGTTTGTTTTATTTGATTGCAGTGTGGTTTGTCCCTTCCTATTACACATACGTACAACTATGTGCTGTGCTTAGTTTTTAACTATTTCCTTGTCTATCCAGTACTGGAATCGTTGTTACCAAGTGTGTATGATTGAATGTCTAGACGTATTTGTCAGTGTTCATGTTTAGGTATGTGGAGGTGCCCTAATTTTTTATTTCTCATGCAGATCGCAGCTTTGCAAGCAAAAGATTGGCTTGTGAACAAACCGAAGAAGCAGAACTCAGTTCCATTATATGAAAATCCTGTCCTAAAATGTTCTGATTTACAACAGTGGATTCACAAGCTATCAGAAGAACAAATGCCTGTGAGGTAATTCTGGGACACATCCTCGATGAATTCAACATTTCTAGTAGTTTCTTTGCAAGTTTTAATTACTCCTTCCATTACATAACACTATAAAGGGGATCTTTTTTTTCTCTCGTCGATTGGCATGTCCTTTTTCTCCAATTCAGATCTTAATCACAGTAGTCATAGATGAGCTCGTTTTCCTTTGAAAACCTAAGACTTCTTTTATTAGAACTTGCATATGCATATAATTAGCATCAAATATATCATTAGAATTTTTTTCATTAGAACGAACCTAGGACTTCTTCGTTGATTAGCACTTATACCCATATTTCTCTAAGATGCTCTATCCAAATAATCATTTCTATGCATTTGTGTTTTGCATTGCCATCCTTTCTTATTGTTTAGTGTATTAGACCATTTAGACCAGCTTCAATTTGAAAGAGAATTCTGTCTAAACCTTTCTTGTTGTGAACAGCCTTGCATTGGGAGATTTTAAACTTGATCTGATTGAGACTTTTTTTAACCCAAGCCAAGAAGGTTCTCTAAGTAATTTTATCAGCTACTTGAGTGATCGGCTGTGTGATCATGACCAGAATTTTACATTTCGACATGGAAAAGAATCATGTCGCCTATTGGAATATCAGACACCTAATAAACAGCCACCCAGATGGATGTTCATTAAAATGAAGAAAGATAATGCTCGAGCCGGGATTTACATGAGTAGTGATAACTTATACCTTTGTGCTTTCAGTAACAAGAAGGGTGAAATCTTTGAGCTTGTGAAGGAAGATTGTCTGCGAATAATCAAAGGTTCTGTTGCATTTGGCTGTAGCACAGACTACCCAAGCATCCTGAACTACGAAAGACCTCGACCGATTCCAGAAGGTGATTGTGAAAAGAGGTTATTGGGCATAATTCTAAATATGGAGAATTTTTCACATGGCATCGAAGTGCTGTCAAACTATGACCACAGTATTCTATCAAACCATGATGTGAGTGAGGCTGAAAAACAACGACTCATTCAAGAAGTGCAAGAGGCATTAGCACGGAATGCAGTGGTTTTAGCTGAAGTTTCACTTATCGTTAATCTATTCATATCTGTCAATGAGAACTGGAAGGAGAGTCGTTCAAGCCTGACAAAACTCTTGTATGAGTATATGATGCATTGGAAGGTAATGTCAAATAAGGTCCACAATGGTCCTATTGATTCTAAGTTTGAGGACAACTTAGTGGCTAAAATCTTGTTGCGATTCAGACATGAAGCAATTAAAGTGCATAATCTGGTTTGCAACGTGAAGGGTCCTGGAATTATTAAGAACGGACCCGGACCCATGGCACCTGGTGACGATGGCAAAGGATCAAAGGAGCCTGGACCATCTGGTGGTGATGACAAAGAGCAAAAGACATCGGATCTAGCTCTGGACTGTCTGGACATGGTAATGACAAAGAAACAAACACACCTGGATCTGGACCATTTGATAGTTGTGATGACAACCTGGAAGGTCGCCGTGATGGTGGAAAACAGAAGGAAAATTATAATGATAGCAGGCCAGGGACCAGTGAGATGAGCAAAATAGCAATGGCTTTCATGGTAGGATTGACCAGCGGCAAGAACTGGGTTCAGCCTTCGATCAGCAAAAGAAGCATGGAACCTTTCGTCATCACAAAAAGAGGGGTGGAATCTTTGATCATCAGCAGAAGAAGCGTGGAACCTTTGATGGTGCCATTGCTACCTGATTCTCTAGGATCTGCACATACAACTGGTTTGGGTCAGGTGCTGTCATTAGTACCCGATTCTTCGTTGTCTTCACATGGACGTGGTTTGGATCCGATGCTGCTGCCAGTGATACGTGGATTAGAGGTGCTGCTAGAGCTGATCCGCAGTAAAACTTCTAATGTTCTTGCTGTTAACTCTCCTTTGATTTCTTTACACGAACCAGATTTGGGTGAGGTGCAAGGACTGATCAGTGCGAGTGAAACTACTTTGGTTGGGAGTTCGCCTGAGGAAGATATTGTTAACTTCTTCAAGAAATCTATCCCCTCAGAACCATATTTTCCTACAGGCCAGACTCTTCGAAATTTTCTGTATCCACACAAATTTGTGTTTGATAAAGACCATTGTACTTTATGATGATCGAGGTGGTACTTTAATCTATGAGTCAAAGGAAGGAGAAAAGGACCAGTTTATTAAAAGACGCTCCATTTGGTTATCAGAGCATATAGGAAAAAAACCTTCCGCTTTCATCGTATGATATTTATTCATAAACTAAATTATCCTTTTCTTTTAGTGATGGTGGTGAATTACTGCTGACGTTTTTATAATATATATGCAGGACTCTCTTGCTCTTGAAGGCCCGAGCCGTCCCATGACTGCTCATGCAGGGTGCTGGATCATTGAAATTGATGTTCCGGTTGAATCATCTTTCAAGCCTGAAGACCCTGAAATACCTGGGAGAGTATTCGAGAGTACATTATTGTTGAATGATGATCCCCTTGACAAAACCAGGAGCAATTTAATTTCTATCAGAGGTGGCTTTGTGAACATCACCTCGGTGACTTTCAGCAATGCGGTTTGCTCTTCAATTCGATTTGTACCTTGTTCTCACCCTGATGACAGTTTCTATGTGCACCCTAAAGTGGAGGGTGAGCTTGTATTATCTGTTGAAAATTATCCAGTTGGCTTCACTATTTCCAAAAATCAAGTTGAGGATGATGCTGTTCATTTCATGAGACGGAGTGGCACAATATTCGAACTTCCCTTGTCTCGGCATGTTCTTGCACTGCCTGTTGAATCTCGTGTACATGTCTTGGGGACTTTGAAACTAGCGACTTTGGAAGTGCTTGTAGATCAGTATCTGGTGCTCGACAAGAATGTTGTACGGGCTGGATGGACTGTGGAAACGGGCCTGTATGCTGCTATATGCATTGAGTCAAGTTCTGTTTTCTAGATCCCACGGCACACCAGGTAAGATACTGTTCTAAATGCTTAGTTAGTAGTTATAGGAGTGCCTAATGGGAGATCTGGAATTAATGTACTGATTGTTATTTTCCGATCCGAACTTGTAGTAATTTAATTAGCCATATTGTAATGGATTTAGTGACAATGTGCAGATGAAATAGTGCTCTAGTCTGTCCACTGCAGTCAACTGTACCAGATGTTTATAGTGTATCAATTGATTATGTCTCTTTTATCTTGATCAGATCCTGTTCTTGGTCTGCTTGCTGCATCTTGAGCATCATCTCTGCAGTCTACATGCTTGCTCTTGTGTCGGGAGTATTCTCAAAATACTTAAAAAAATACTTTGCTATCAAACAGGGCCTAACACACTTTTTGCTTGCCCAATTGCTAACTGACATCTTGGATTTTCATCTGGACCATGGCTTGGGTCTTTGTTGTGCATCTGCAATTGCTGAAGCTGTTGGTGAAGTTTTAAGAGTTGAGCAGAGTAGTTTCTTTGTAGTTTATTTTAGTGGTTTGTTAGAAACAGTAGCTACTTTGACTAGCTCGGTCTAATTTTGCATGTAAGGTGTTAACACTGTCGTACTCATTATGTTGGTACTCGAGGCTGGATGAGGGCTGCCGTAGTCATTATTTGTTCTAAGACTAGTACTCGAGGCTGGACGAGGCTTATCTCATCTGATGGTGGTGTTACGCAGGCTGAAATTTCAGTGTATCAGTGCAGGGATGTTTGGTGTTGCATCTATTTGTCTCATGTTTTAATGTCTTTACCAAGAAAAATAGGCCTACCTGCACTACACGTCTGACTGATTCCACGCGTGATCAGCTGGCTAGACAGCCATCTGATTTATTCTGCTGGAGCGTGGCCATCTCAGATGTTGGTTGTAGTTTCAATGTTTTTACTTGGGTTAGTGGGAGTACAATATTGGAAATCGTTTATTTTCCACCGATTGATTTCTCTCGCTTGTAAGCCGTCTCTGCTGCCTGACACGGGTACGACACGTGTACCCGTGAGCCTGCCCACCGCTCTTCTCCTAGTCCTATCTCTTCCCATTCACCCGGTCCACCCATCACCTCCCCCCACGCATTGCTAGCTTCACTCGTCTCCATGGCTGAATCTCCTCTATTTCTTCTTCCATTAGCACACCGCACACCACACACCAGCGGCCATCGTCGGTCTCCTTAGACCGGCGCCGCTACCGCCTCCCGTTGCTTCTGTTAGAATATGTATAGGACTACTAGTAGGACTTGGAGTCCATGATGTACATGGCCTTGATTGCCTTGACGGAATCAATCCGTTCTGTAAACGAGCCCTGAATCTTAGTAATATAAATATACGGCAAGGGTGAACCCAGGGGGTCATCACGCCACAAATCAATCGATCTATTGTTTTTTACATGGTATCAGAGCCTTCTCTTCTTTATCGCATCTAGACTAGATGTCGCTCGTTCCCTTCGGCGGTTCCTCGGGAGCGTCTTCCTCGACAGCCCAGCCCATGGCAACCCTCGGCGACAACTCCCGCGAGAAACTTGGCCGCGATAATTTTCTTCTTTGGAAGGCGACGGTCCTTCCCCCAATCCGTGGCGCACAGCTAGATGGCTATCTCGATGGAACACTTGAAGCTCCAGCCAAGACTCTTGAAGTCCAGAAGGCCGACAAATCTGGCACCGAGACGGTGCCCAATCCCGACTACGCTCGCTGGATTGCCCAGGACCAGCAGGTTCTTGGCTCGCTGCTGACCTCTCTCTCACCCGAAGTACTGACTCAAGTCGTCTCCATGAAGACATCCGCCCGGGTCTGGTCAGCCCTTGAGGAGATGTACTCCTCTGTCTCTCGGTCACGAGTTATCCAACTTCGGACCCTGTTCGCCGGCACTCGGAAAAACGAGATGACCGCCACCGCGTACTTCACAAAGATGCGGGGCATTGCGGACGAACTCACAGCAGCAGGGAAGAAGATAGAAGACGATGATCTGATCTCTCAAATCCTTGCTGGATTGGATGTAGAATACAATCCCTTTGTCTCATCCATTGCTGCCAGAACTGACGCCTACTCTTTGAGCGAAATTTATGCTCAGTTCCTTGCCTTTGAAGCGCGCCTGGAGTCACAAAATTCTGGGTCGCAGCAATATAACTCCTCGGTGAATCTTGCTGCACGAGGAGGACGTGGCAAAGGAAATCGTGGCGGCAAAAGCAATGGTGGTGGCAACCGCGGTGGCTACAGCAACAACAATCGCGGAGGCTACAACAACTATGGCAACAACTATAGCCACGGTAATAACAACTACTCCAACAATAATCGCGGCGGAGGACGACCAGGACAAGGAAGTGGAGCGAATCTTCCCCGCAGTGAAAGGCCTACTTGCCAAATTTGTGGTAAGGTTGGGCATCCAGCTCATAAGTGCTGGTATCGATTTGACCCAGATTATGTCACCGAAGAGAGATATGGAGGAGCAGCTACTACCTCATATGGAGTTGACTCCAATTGGTACTTTGATACTGGAGCAACTGACCACATTACAGGGGAGCTCGACAAGCTGACAACTCGTGCTCGCTACAATGGTCCTGAACAAGTTCATGTAGCTAATGGTGCAGGTATGGCTATTAGTCACATCGGTCATGCGGTTGTTAATTCTTTTGATCATACTCAAAATTTCCATCTTAATGACGTACTTCATGTTCCTCAAGCCACTAAAAGCCTAGTTTCTGCTAGTCGTTTTGCTTTTGATAACAACACTATCATTGAAATTCACCCTCATGCTTTTTTCGTTAAGGACCCGGCAACGAAGGAAATTCTTCTACACGGCCCATGTGAGCATGGCCTCTACCCATTGAAATCGTCTCCTTTCTCCGGTAGACAAGTTCTTGGTGCTTCAAGGCCATCACTGACAAGGTGGCACGATCGTCTTGGTCATCCAGCCTCTCCAATAGTCAAGCAAGTTCTTAGGAAGTATAATATACCATATTCCGTTGAGTCTACTAGTGAGTATGTGTGTGATTCTTGTCAAAAGGCTAAAAGTCATCAGCTTCCGTATCCTAGGTCTTCGAGTATATCTAGTGCTCCTTTAGAGCTAGTCTTCTCTGATGTTTGGGGTCAAGCACCCGAGTCTGTTGGTCGAAATAAATATTATGTAAGCTTCATCGATGATTATAGTAAATTTACTTGGATATACCTTTTACGAAACAAATCTGATGTGTTTCAATGCTTCCATGATTTCCAACATTTAATTGAGCGCCTATTTAACACTAAAATCATAGCCATGCAAACTGATTGGGGTGGTGAGTATCACAAACTCAACTCTTTTTTCCAGCGTATTGGCATTACTCATCATGTTTCGTGTCCACATGCACATCAACAAAACGGTTCTGCCGAGAGAAAGCATCGTCATATCGTTGAGGTCGGACTTTCATTGCTTGCTCATGCCTCTATGCCTCTTAAGTTCTGGGATGAAGCTTTTCTTTCCGCTGTCTATCTTATTAATCATGTTCCTAGTCGGGTCATCAATATGCTTTCTCCCCTTGAACGACTCTTTGATGAAAAACCTGATTATTCTTCTCTTCGCGTTTTTGGTTGTGCATGTTGGCCCAATCTTCGACCATATAACACTCGAAAATTAGCTTTCCGCTCTATTCGGTGTGCTTTCCTAGGCTACAGTAACAAACACAAAGGATACAAGTGTCTTGATATTTCCTCTGGCCGTATATATATCTCCCGTGATGTCGTTTTTGATGAATCTGTTTTCCCTTTTGCCCAACTTCATCCCAATGCCGGAGCCCGTCTTAGAGCCGAGATTCTTCTTTTACCTTCTAACCTTCAAAATCCTACGAGTGCTGATCAAGGGGGTGATGATTTGCATGATCATGTGACTAATCCTACTAATGCGTCTGATGCTTGTGTTGACAGTACCCAGGAACAGGAAAAACAGGGGCAAAAGAGCTACGGTGGCCTTGATTTTATGTGTGCAGCTGGTGGCAGCAGGCCCGAGTTGGACTGTAGCGGATTGCATGCATGTCCAGAATCTACGGCTGCACCAGGACTCGCTCCTTCCACAGGTCAGCATGGCGACCAGATGCCAACGCCCAGTCCTCATCAGCCGCGTGGTGCATGCAGAGCCCCTTCGGCACGCACCGAACCAAGCACGCCCACGCATGGGAACCGCGGGGCCCGTACCGAACCGGCCACAACTGCGCCAAGTGGCG
Organism: Triticum aestivum; assembly: GCF_018294505.1. Taxonomy (NCBI): domain Eukaryota; kingdom Viridiplantae; phylum Streptophyta; class Magnoliopsida; order Poales; family Poaceae; genus Triticum; species Triticum aestivum. Next base: position 322,652,622 of record NC_057806.1, on the reverse strand, counting down.
CTACCGAAGCGAGCGCACATCCAGCGCGAAGCCAACAAACGTCCTCGTCTGCATCTTTTTCAGGATCTCCAGCCAACGAAGAAACGTCTTTGGGTGTCGACAACGATGGATCTTCTGTGGCTTCACCAGTTCAACAAATAATGCAGCCGCCCTCTGTTCCTGATCGCGTCGTGACCCACTCACGTAATAATATTTTCAAACCCAAGATTATCACAGATGGGCGAGTTCGATGGTGCAATTTGTGTACGACTGGTGAACCAAATAGTCTTACAGAAGCTCTTCAGGATAAAAACTGGAAAGAAGCTATGGACGAGGAATATTCTGCTTTGATAAAAAATAATACATGGCATCTTGTGCCAGCTCGGAAGGGTACAAATATTATAGAAGTGGGTCTACAAAATAAAAAGGAAATCTGATGGAGAGATTGATAGATACAAAGCGCGACTTGTTGCCAAGGGATTCAAGCAGAGATATGGGATTGATTATGAGGACACATTTAGTCCGGTTGTCAAAGCAGCAACAATTCGGCTAGTTCTTGCGTTGGCAGTATCTAACAATTGGAGTCTTCGTCAGCTAGATGTGAAGAATGCGTTCCTTCATGGTGTTCTAGAAGAGAATGTGTACATGAGGCAACCTCCAGGATATGAAGATCCAGCCAGGAGGCAATATGTGTGTAAATTGGATAAAGCTCTATATGGCCTGAAACAGGCTCCTCGGGCATGGTTTTCTAGACTCAGCTCAAAATTATTGGCATTGGGATTTTCCTCTTCACGGGCAGACACATCATTGTTCTTCTTCAGTCGAGGTGGAGTTACAATGTATCTTCTCATCTATGTGGACGACATCATAGTCGCAAGTTCATCCAATGCTGCCGTTGAAGCCTTGCTCAAAGATCTTCAGTGTGATTTTGCTCTCAAGGATTTGGGAAATCTCCATTATTTCCTTGGTATTGAGGTGAAAAGGAAAAATAATGGAATAATGTTGACACAGGAGAAATATGCCAATGATCTTCTCAAACGAGTTGCAATGCAACACTGCAAGCCGTCGGATACACCACTCTCAGTTTCAGAAAAGTTGTCAGCTGAAGATGATGATCGACTGAGTGATGATGATGAAACTAGATACAGAAGTATAGTGGGAGCATTGCAGTACTTGACCTTGACAAGGCCAGATATTGCTTTTGCTGTGAATAAAGTTTGTCAATTTCTTCATTCACCCACTAGCATACACTGGACTGCAGTTAAGCGAATTCTACGATACATCAAAGGTACACTTGGAGTAGGACTAAATATTACGAAGTCGAAGTCTACCCTTGTGAGTGCCTTCTCAGATGCAGATTGGGCTGGGAGTCCTGATGATCGTAGATCCACAGGTGGTTTTGCTGTATATTTTGGTGACAATCTTGTTTCTTGGAGTGCTCGAAAACAAGCAACGGTGTCGAGGTCAAGCACAGAAGCAGAGTACAAATCCCTAGCCAATGCAACAGCTGAAATCATTTGGATCCAAACACTTCTCAAGGAGCTCGGAGTCAGTCAACCTAGGGCAGCATGTCTATGGTGTGACAATATTGGAGCAACGTATCTCTCAGCTAATCCAATATTTCATGCTCGGACTAAACACATTGAGGTTGACTATCACTTTGTTAGAGAGAGAGTTGCAGATAAGCTTCTTGAGATCCGATTCATTCCCTCTGGTGATCAGGTAGCGGATGGCTTCACTAAAGCACTTGCTACTAGACAGTTAGAAGCATTCAAACGCAATCTTAACTTAGATAAGTTATGATTGAGGGGGTGTGTTAGAATATGTATAGGACTACTAGTAGGACTTGGAGTCCATGATGTACACGGCCTTGATTGCCTTGACGGAATCAATCCGTTCTGTAAACGAGCCCTGAATCTTAGTAATATAAATATACGGCAAGGGAGAACCCAGGAGGTCATCACGCCACAAATCAATTGATCTATTGTTTTTTACAGCTTCAACCCCTGCTCCTGCAACACCGACGTTCTGCATCGCCACTGCAAACCACCGTCGCCGTTTGCAAGCACATGGGTCCAGAGGATGCCAGGGACTGGTCACCATCTGGGGAGCGAGGGGTCACGGCCGCCTATGCGCGAGCGCCAGCTTGGGCTGCAAATCCGGCGGTGCAGCGTGGGCGGCTGCTCGCTCAGCATCTATGCGCGCCGACGCTGCATACCCGGGCCACCGGCAAACTACCCCCGGCTGCACAGCAGTGTTGTGGGGGTGGCTAGCGGCGCTGCAAAAGACGACGCCCGGGCACCGCTGCAGTAGGGAGGGCATCGATGCTGCACTGGTCGCCCATGTTGTGCAACACGACGGAGCGCGACAAGGCTGCAGTGGCTGGTGTTGTTGTGCAACACGACAGATGCTCACCAGCGACCGGCGGTGCTGCAATGCAGCGCTCGTCGACGGGTCGTTCAAGCTCTGCCGGGGCTGCAATAAAGTGTTGTCGGAGCTGCAATGAAGCGCATCGGGTCGTTGAATCTCCGTCGGGGTTACAATTGAGTACCACCGGGGCTGCAATGGAGCGCCGTCGGTGCTTCACCCCATGCTGTGCTGCCATGGAAGCTGTCACTGAAGCTTTTTGCCGGTGTTTCCAATCCCCCGGCGGCCCCGGTGCTACGATGCAGTGTCTCGGAGGCACTCGCCGGCGGCCCCGGTGCTGCGCAGATTGAATAGAGAAGAAAGACAAGGTAGTAGGTGCTCCGGTCCTGGGAAGTAGTCGCGTGATGGTGAAGAACAGAGAAGAAAGCCGACGGCTCTATTTGTTGCTATCGAACGGCCACCATTTGTCAGATCGGATGGCTGTCGAGCCGGATGATTTCTTACAGAAATCATCTGGTAGATTTGTAGCAGCCGCCTACAATATTTTGCCTTACCACCCAGGATCCATCTTGATGGATGGCAGCGGACTGGACAAGACTTTGGTAAGAAACCAAGACGTGGAGAGCTGAGTGGTAAGACCCAAATTGTCGGCCGATGGAATATGGGCCTTGGCAGTGGCATATCCGACAAGCCACGCCGCATGGTGTGCATCGTGAAGGGCCGAGGTGACCCGATAAGGAGAGAAGCATCGCGCCGATGTTTCTACCTCTCCTTGGTTGTCGGAGATCCTGCCCCTGATGAGTGCTTCCCGGGGTGTTATAATTTTTCCTCGAATATGCACGAGCGTGCATATTATATATTAAAGAAAAAAGGCAAAAGAGTGCCTCCACCATAGTTTACAAGAGTTCGTTACAACTCACTCCTCACTACTAGCCCACCTAACAATCCACGGAAGAAATCATCAACGTTGCCTTTAAACTTGCCGGCACTCAGCCAAGTCATGCCCTCTGACTTTACCCTACCCAGAAGTTCACTCATCGACGGAGACGCTCCGTCGAACACAATCGCATTGCGATGCTTCCATAATTCCCAAAGCGTTAGAATGAAGATCGTATGCAGATCCTTCCGCCGTAGGCCGTGAGGCTCCTGCTTCTCCCTAATCCATGAGCCAAGGGTATCCTGCGCCATCGGTGTCCAGTCCAACTTGCCCAGAGCTTGACATATGACGGCCCATACCGATCTGGCAAACACGCATGTTAGTAGCACATGGTTTATCGTTTCTTCCTCCTGGTTGCACAGAGGGCATGTGTCCTGATGCGGTAGTCCTCTCCGTGCAAGTCTATCTGAGGTCCAACATTGGTCCCTCAACGCAAGCCATGTAAAGAACTTGCAAGTGGAAGGCGCCCTAGACTTCCAAGTCAGCTCCGCCATGGGCTCAACAGTCCTGCCCCAAAACATTGCCGCGTATGCCGACCTCATCGAGTAATGTCCATTAGTCTCCCATGCCCAAGATATCGTATCCGGCATATCCACGTTAGGCTCCCATACACTCACTCTGACCCATAACGAGAGGAATTCCTGTAGAGCTTCATCACCTATCTCGGGACCAACATCCAATGCCCAAGACCCATCCGCAATGGCATGCGCCACCAGTCTCGTCGATCTGACTCTCCGCGAGATTCAGCCATAGATATTTGGCGCAATGTCTTGAACCCTCAGGCCATCGATCCAACGATCTTCCCAAAAGAGTGTGTTAAGCCCAGCATTTGCTTCGCTCCTTGTTGCTGCCTGGAAGAGTCTTTTCGCTTCCCTTGGAACTCAGATATTAAATTCACTCCATGGTCTACACACGTCCGCCCGTTGCAGCCAGGCCACCGGGCCTGCATGGCCATGTTAAGCCATCTAAGATTTGGCAGCCCCAGGCCTCCTGCCCATTTCGGTGTGCACACCGAGTCCCAGGCGACAACGCAATTTCCGCCATTGGCAGCGGCCCTCCGGCACCAAAGAAAACCTCTGCACACTTTGTTCATCGCAGCAATAGTCTTCATCGGGAGATCCAAAGCCATCATGGCATGTATGGGCATGGCGCATAGAACTGACTGGACCAGAGTTAGGTGCCCACTTTTTGGCATAAGTGCCGCCTTCCACCTCGGTAAACAATTTGCCATCTGATCCACAAGGTATTGCAGCTGCGCCGGTGATTCCTTCCTTAGGGACAAAGGTAAACCAAGTACTTGATTGAGAATGATCCTCTCGGGCATCCCAGCTCTATGCTTGCCAATGTGATTTCCAGATCATTGCATCTTATAGGAAGAATAGCTGACTTCGCCATGTTTATCCGCAGCCCCGACGCTTCCCCAAACATCTCAAAGATTCGCTTACTAATCTCCAGCTCCAACGGTTTTGGCTTAATGAACACCACCATGTCATCTGCAAAGATGGATAAACGTTGCCTTACTCCCGAATGCGCCAAAGGCTCCAAAATGCCTCTCCTCGTGGCTTGCTCAAACATCCTTTGTAGAGGCTCCATGGTGAGGATGAAAAGCATTGGTGATATCGGGTCACCCCGCCTAAGCCACTTGCAGTTGTAAATGGTGTCCCCGGGGTCTCCATTCACCATAACTTTGGTGGTGGATGTAGCAAGAATCCCACAGATCCAAGACCTCCACCTAGGCCCAAATCCAAGATGCTGCATCACCTCAATCAGAAAAGGCCATTGGATAGAATCAAAAGCCTTCGATATATCCAACTTGAGCAGCACTGCTGGGTTCCGTAGGGCATTGAGCCTGCGAGCAGTACATTGCACCAACATGAAGTTGTCATGTAGCGATCTGCCCTTGAAGAACGCACTCTGATGATTACCCAGAAGCTTTGGCAACTACATCACCAATCTGCACGCAAGCACTTTCTCAAAGATTTTTATAGCCCCATGAACAAGGTTGATTGGCCTGAAATCTGTCACCTCGAGAGCACCATCCTTCTTGGGTAAAAGAGTCACTAGGGACTTGTTGATTGCAGCCATTCCACGAACATCCCCATTGTAGAAACAATTCATGGCCCTCATGAAATCGTCACGTATAATGTTCCAGCATGTGGCGTAAAAACGCCAGTGAACCCATCCGGTCCCGGCGCCTTATCCGGAGGCATAGCTTTGATGACATTTTCCACTTCCTCATAGGTGAAGGGTTCCTCCAACTGAGATAGGTCCAGTTGCGGCAAGCTCAACTCACTTAGGTTAAGTGTGTAGTTTCTAGGAATAGCACTGCCAAATGCCGCACCAAAATGCGCGTCCACCGCGGACGCCACCTCGTCCTGCCCGAAGTAGATGTTCCCATTGTACTTTACCATCTGGAGGACGTTCTTCCTGTACCAATGGCTTGCTTGCTGATGGAAAAGCCTTGTACTCCCGTCGCCCTCGCGCAACTGCAGTAATCTCGATCGCTGTCTTGCAATGGTTCTCTCAAGAGAGCATAACCCAAGTAGCTTTCTCTTCAAACAACTCCTCAAATCCCGCTCCGCATCCGACAACGCCCTAAATTCCATGGCCGTATCCAACTGTTTGATGACCTCCATTGCAATCAATATTTGTAGTTTCACATTCCCAATCCATCGAGCGCTCCATCGTTGAAGGCTGATCGCCGTTGCCCTCAGCTTGTTATGGAGTGTTAGGTAGTCATTTGTAGCCACCGATGTCGAGTCCCACGCCATCCATACCATGTCCATGAACCCCTCCTCTTTGATCCAAAAAGCCTCGAACTTGAACCTCTTCCGCGTACTTATGTCCATGTTCATATCCAACATGAGTGGACAATGATCCGAAACCGCTGTCCCAAGGGTAGAGAGGAAGCATGATGGGAATGCTTCGTCCCACTCGTTGGAGACAAACACATGGTCTATTTTCTCCAACGTCGCATTTTGCCTCTCGTTTGACCATGTATAGCGCCTCCCATTGAGGTAAAGCTCCTTAAGCTCAAGCAAGTTTAGCTTGGCTCTAAGCCTTCCCAACATTCTTCGGTTAATCTAAGCATTGCTCTTATCCTCCTGCCAAGCCAGCAGGTTGAAGTCTCCAGCCACCGCCCAAGGGCCCGCGTGCAAGTCACGGATGTCCACCAAATCTTGCAAGAACTCTAGCTTTTCAGCCTCTTCCTACGGACCAGACACGCATGTGAGCCACCACGCCTGCTCGTCCTCCGGACACTTGACGAGAGCGGTCAATGTATGAGAAGTATAGTGTGGATTGGACAATTGGGTGACGGATGCATCCCAAGCCACCAAAATTCCACCCCGAGTGCCCTGAGCCGGCAAGTAAAAGAATTTTTCATATTTATTACCGAGGCATTGCCAAACAATGTTTATCGATACATCATGTAGCTTGGTTTCCTGAAGGCAGACAATAGCCGGGTTTGCTGTTGTGACCACTTGGTAAAGGGCGTTCCTCCTAGCCCGGGCGTTTAGCCCACGGACATTCCACACTAGCACTTTCAACGGTTGCGCATTCATTACAAAGACCCACGCATCCACGCAGCCGCCTCGGCAGCTAGACCACTTCAAGGCCGTCCGCCAAAGGCACCGATGGTGACTCCCAGCCAAACAGGGCCAAGACCGCCGTGATGTGTGCTTCCGAGAGTGGTCTTGAAGACAACTCGACGTACATCCGCAATGCATCATCTGAAATGATCTCGCCCTCATTTGCCAGGTACAATTTGCGAATCAGCACCTGTTGTTGTTTTGACGCTGCATGCTTAGCGATCCTTGCGCTGCGCCTTGGAGTCATATCCATCTATGTTTCTTCCTTGCCTGGCGGCCTGGGTTGGCAGCCACACGCACAGCCGGCCTGGTAGAACTGGCAAGAGCCCTACGCACATACCCGCGCAAAAATCACCCACATCAACATGGAAAGGGGTAGTTGGACCCACATGCACGGGCGCAGGAGTGCATGGAGCTGGATCCCCCGATTGGCCCGCTCCATCTCCCTGTGGGGCCTCCAGCTCCCCATTTATAGGCCTGCATGGCACGGGATCACGCGTCGGGCCCTCCACCACCTCTACATGGGCCACCGAATCTCCCTGTGGGGTCTCCAGTTCCCCATGCAAAAGCCTGCATGGCACGGGATCATGCGCCGGGCGCACCATCACTTCCACATGCTCCACCTTATCTGCTTGGAGAGGCGTGCTTGCAATTGGGTCCCGTGCTGGACTTCTTTCTCCCTCTGATAGGCTGACCAGGAAAGTATCCCATGGCTCCACCTGCATGTCCCCAACATCCATGCTGCCTGACATCAACGACAGCTATTGTCCATCTCCATCTTTGCCGCTTCTAGAACGCGATAGCGAAAGCTCCTGTCCTTCCTCACCTAACACATCGCCGTTAGTCTCATCCTCATCCCGGTCCTGCAGCGGGATTTGCACCGAGCCAATCCAGACCGAACCATCGCACCTCTGTCCACCAACCAGAACACACACTGATTCGTGGGGCCCCAGCACCTGCAAAGCTGCCGAGCCCGGCTGCCCGCCTTGTCGCCATCTGGCAAGCTGAACCGAGGGCGGGGAACCAACGGTCATCACAGCCACAGCTGGGGCCGCACCTGACGCCGTCCGCAAGCGAGGACAGGAGTCGTTCCTCCATGCGTCTCCTCCGATTGGCTGGTCTTCCCTATCCACAAAGGAGTCCCTGACGTCAGCAAGCCAGCTGTTGCTGATCATGTGACCCCGCTAGCCACTCCTGGATTGAATGTGGGCGCGCGTGCCCACCGGCGGTGGCGCCGCCGTCGATTCTGCCGTACTTGCCGAACCTCCACCAGAGTGACGGTCCTGCCCTTCCTGACCGTGGCCATTTCTCCCAGACGGCGGTGATGGAGGCGGCGACGATGGTGGTGGCGCCGGCTGATCCTCGGGCATCCCACCATCTTCTATTCCATCCGCCAGCACGATGATGTCGATGGGGTACCATAGGGCCGTGGAGCACCGAGCACCAGTCGACCGCCGTCCTCCCCCACCCTCGTACCAAAGAGTGCTCCTAGGCTCATCGATGTAGAGGATGTGCCGCCTTGGAATCTGCCTGGGCCGGTCTGTGCGGAGCCAGACCCGAAAATCCGCCATGTCCGTCCTGTTCGCCGTGCTCTCGTCCATGCCCACGACATAACCGAGTCCCTGCAGGATCACGCTTGCTGTTCTCTGGGTCCAGGCATGGGCGGGCACGCCCTGCAACGAGACAGGGATGAGGAAACTCAAGGCTGCTGAGGGAGTCCTGGATAAGGGGGTGTTCGGATAGCCGGACTGTACCTTCAGCCGGACTCCTAGACTATGAAGACACAAGATTGAAGACTTCGTCCCGTGTCCGGAAGGGACTTTCCTTGGCGTGGAAGGCAAGCTTGGCAATACGGATATGTAGATCTCCTACTATTGTAACCGACTTTGTGTAACCCTAACCCTCTCCAGTGTCTATATAAACCGGAGGGTTTTAGTCCGTAGGACAACATACAGAACAACAATCATACCATAGGCTAGCTTCTAGGGTTTAGCCTCTCCGATCTCGTGGTAGATCTACTCTTGTACTACCCATATCATCAATATTAATCAAGCAGGACGTAGGGTTTTACCTCCATCGAGAGGGCCCGAACCTGGGGCAAAATTCGTGTCCCTTGCCTCCTGTTACCATCCGGCCTAGACGCACAGTTCGGGACCCCCTATCCGAGATCCGCCGGTTTTGACACCGACATTGGTGCTTTCATTGAGAGTTCCTCTGTGTCGCCGCCATCAGGAAGGATGCCTCGCCCCGTCTTTAAAGATGGCGCCATTGCTAAGGGAGCTTTGGCTGTCGGCCAAACCCTCTGGCTAGGTGGTTCTCTTATGACCGCCTGTTCGGCTTCTGCACCGACGATGACTTCTCGAGCCATCGAAAACAACCTTCATGTCAGCTCGGAACTCGCCGAGCAGTTAGATCCAATGGAGCTCTCCTCCATAAACGAGCTCTTGGATCGCTTCGCCGCCCTAGGAGTCGCTACGGATTACGACCAGATTGGGCCTAAACCCAATCTGAGAGAGATTAACTCTCCCCAAGTCACCCATCACATTGTCATGGTAGAGGGACAGTGCGGCGACCCTTCATCTATCTTAAGGACTCGCTACGTCCGGATTCCCGATCCCTCTAAGCCGGATACCCGCGGAGGGGAGGATATCACTCAAGACCTGAACTTAGAGTCAGGCGACGGGCTGGATTCATTGGACAACATCCAGGAATCCAAATTTTCGAGTTCAGAAATTCCCCGGCCTCTAAGCCTCAGATGGGGTGAGGCTTCGGATTTAATTCCACCCACCCACCCCAACATAAGCGATCTATCCAAAATCAGGCAAGAGCCCGATGAAACAGTACATCATTACTGGGCCAGATTCCTCCTGGTTAAGAATAGGCTAAGGGACTGCCACGAGGAAGACGCAATCTCAATCTTCTGCAATAATTGCACGGACAAGGGAATACTCAACGCCATAAGTCGCCGTGATATTACACACTTCGCTGACTTGGCATCCATTGTACGAAAGTACTGTGCGATGGAAAGCGCCTGGAAAACCGAAATCAAATTTCGGTACAATCCGGCCCTGAATACAAACTCAGTCCGAAATAAAAGGGTGCATCATCACCAGACACCCGGGTCAAGCACTAAAAAGCAAAAACCCTCTACATGGCATGGAACCGTACTGGAAGGATGGCTCAATGGACCCTGTAAAATTCATAGTACAGAGGACGCCACACCAACTCACAGCCTCAGAGCATGCTGGATACTCCGGCATGTGGCCAAAATTGGCGAAAATCTCCTAATTCCGGAGGCCACAGAAAGCCACCCCAGAGACACCAATACGGTATTAACAGTCTTCAAGACTTTCGCATCAAATAATATGCGAAAAAGGACACTCCACAGCCTTGCCGAAGTCTACCAAGTAGCAACAATAAACCCATGGAGTGACACGGCTATTACCTTTAACGCTAGTGATGAACCTAAATTCCGAACAGCCCGAGCACCAGCCGCATTGGTCCTCAGTCCAATAGTGGACGGCTTTCGTCTTACCAAGGTACTCATGGACGGCGGCGGTGGATTGAACCTCATTTATGAGGAAACCCTTCAAAAAATGGAAATAGACTGGAACCGCATTGAGCGAAGCAGCACAACCTTTAGAGGAATAATCCCCAGTCGGGAAGCGCGATGTACAGGAAAAATCACACTAGATGTGGTGTTCGGCACGCCGAATAATTACAGGTCCGAAGAGGTCACGTTCCATGTGGCTCCGTTCAACAGCGGTTATCACGCTCTGCTAGGGCGGGAAGCGTTTACAATCTTCCAAGCAATACCCCATTACGGGTACATGAAGCTCAAGATGCCCGGGCCTAACGGGATCACCACTCTCGCTAGTGATCCGGACATAGCACTCCACGCCGAAAACAAGACAGCCGCACTGGCCCTCGAGGCACTATCCGAAGCCCTAGCGGCTGAGGAACTGACTGCGCTGCGCTCTATGGTGAATAGGGACGATGTGGTACTCGACAAAAGATCCAAGTCCACCTCCTTTAAACCGGCGGACGAAATAGTCAAATTCCAAGTCCATCCAACGGACCCCAATAAAACAGCTTCCATCGGGGCACATTTAAACCCTGATGTAGACGCCGCACTGCGAGAGTTCCTACGAGAGAACTGGGACATTTTCACCTGGCACCCTTCAGACATGCTAGGAATCCCACGTAGGCTGGCCGAGCACAGCTTAAATATCCAAACAGGATTCAAACCTGTCAAACAGGCTCTTCGGCGTTTTTCCGAACCTAAGAGACAGGCCATGGGAGAGGAGCTAGCAAAGCTATTGGAGGCCGGATTCATCAGAGTTATAAAACATCTAGACTGGCTAGCAAACCTGGTTATGGTACCAAAGAAGGACAAATCCTGGCGCCTGTGTGTTGATTTTAAAAACCTTAACAAGGCTTACCCAAAGGATCCCTTCCCCCTCCCCCGCATCGATCAAATTATCGACGCTACCGCAGGACACGATTCGTTGTGTTTCCTCGACGCATATTCCGGTACCATCAAATCAAGATGGCAGAACCAGACCAAGCCGCAACGACATTTATCACACCATATGGCCCATTCTGCTTCAACACGATGCCCTTCGGGCTCAAAAACGCCGGTGCAACATATCAGCGCATGACTCAGACATGTCTGGCAAGCCAGATCGGCAAAATAGTGGAGGCATATGTAGATGATGTGGTCGTCAAAACAAGACATGTTGAATCTCTAGTAGACGACTTGAGGCTCACATTTGATAACCTCCAAACATACGACATCAAGCTCAACCCGAAAAAATGCGTTTTCGGTGTTCCAGCCGGAAAGCTCTTGGGCTTCATTGTATCCGGTAGAGGAAGTGAAGCAAATACAGCCAAGATCCGAGCTCTGTCGCAACTGGATATCCCAAAGGACCTCAAACAAATACAAAAGTTAACCGGATGCATGGCGGCTCTAAGCCGCTTTATCTCCCGCTTGGGAGAAAAGGCCCTACCCCTTTACCGCCTCCTTCGGCGCACCGAACACTTCAAATGGACGGATGCAGCCACGGCCGGACTCGACGAAATAAAAGCCATACTGGCAACAAACCCAGTCCTGGCCGCACCAAACATTGGCGAACCAATGCTATTATACATTGCAGCAACACATCAGGTTGTAAGCGCAGTGCTCGTCGTCGAACGAGAAGCGGACAGACACAAATTCCCCCTTCAAAAGCCGGTCTATTATGTGTCCAATGTCCTCACTCCCTGCAAAACACGGTACCCGCATTATCAAAAGATTGCGTACGTGGTATTCATGGCATCCCGGAAGCTACGACACTACTTTCAAGAGTGTTCAATCATAGTAGCCTCGGAAGTACCACTTAACGATATTATAAACAACCGTGACGCAACGGGCCGGATTGCAGAATGGGCCATTGAGCTCCTCCCGTTTGACATAACTTATAAGCCACAACGAGCCATGAAGTCGCAAGTCTTGGCCGACTTCGTCGCAGAATGGATGGAGGCCGAACTCCCTAAAGAGTACGACACATATTCAAATTGGATCATGCATTTCGACGGCTCCAAGATGTTGGCCGGACTGGGGGCTGGCGTCATTTTGACGTCCCCCACAGTTGACACAGTTCAATACGTACTCCAGATTATGTACACCGACTCCAACAATGCAGCCGAATATGAGGCCCTTCTACATGGTCTCCGGATGGCAGTATCCATGGGCATTCAACGCCTAGAGGTGCGCGGGGACTCGAACCTCGCAATATCCCAAATAAATGGAGACTTCGACGCCAAGGATCCAAAGATGGCAGCTTACCACAACGCCATCCTAAAAATGTCAGCTCGGTTCGAAGGGCTTGAATTTCACCATATAGCCCGGGAAAATAATCAGGCGACAGATGTCCTGGCACGCATCGGCGCAAAACGCGATGTAGCCCCCCTAACATCTTCTTGGAAAGGCTGTTCAAGCCATCCATAGTATGGGAAGGGGAGCCACACAATAACAGCCCGGACCCAACCGCACTGCCCGATACCGAACATTCTGACACAATCGGCGGCTCCGCCAATGAAATTACACCCTCAGCCCACGTAATAATGGTCGTCATCGCCCCGTGGACAGAACCATTCCTCGCCTACCTTCTTAGGCAGGAACTCCCCGAGGACCAAAATGAGGCACGCTGCATAGTGCGGCGATCCAAAGCCTACAAAGTCCACGAGGGAGAGCTTTATAAGAAAAGCACCACCGGAGTCCTTCAAAGGTGCATCTCCGAAGAGGAAGGGCGGAACCTCCTGGCTGAAATTCATGCTGGACTCGGCGGTCATCACGCTGCAGCTCGGTCCCTTGTAAGCAAGGCCTTCCGTACAGGCTTTTATTGGCCGACGGCCCGGGCAAACGCTCAGGACTTAGTCCAGCGATGCACCGGTTGCTAGCTCTTTGCAAACCAAAGCCATATGCCACCCACCGCCCTCCAAACTATCCCCATTACTTGGCCCTTCACGGTCTGGGGGCTTGACATGGTTGGACCCCTTAAAGGCGGAACCCACAAGCAAAAATACTTACTGGTCATGGTGGATAAGTTCACCAAATGGATAGAAGCCAAGCCTGTTAAGACGACCGAATCCGGACCGGTGATAGACTTTATATCCGGGGTTGTACACCGTTACGGCGTCCCCCACAACATCATCACTGATAACGGCACGAACTTCACGGCCGACGAGGTAAAACTCTGGTGCAAAAACATGAGCATCAAGCTCGATTATGCTTCCATCTATCACCCACAAACTAACGGCTAGGTCGAACGTGCAAATGGTCTTATCATGAGCGGCATCAAACCTAGATTAGTGCGGTCCCTCAAGGAATATAACACACACTGGGTAGAGGAGCTCAACTCCGTACTCTAGGGGCTGGGGACCATGCCGAATCGCACCATCGGATACACACCATTCTTTATGGTGTACGGCGCAGAGGCAGTTTTGCCTTGCGACATAATTCATGACTCACCTCAAGTGCGCATGTACGAAGAAAGAGAAGCCGAGCTCGATCGGCAGGACAGTTTGGACGCATTGGAGGAGGAGAGCGACGTGGCAAAAGCCCGTTCCGCATTCTATCAACAGTAGGCTCGATGATACCAAAGCAGAGAAGTACGGGCCAAAAATTACAACATTGGCGAATTAGTTCTACGCCTCCCGACAAGAAAAAGGACAAACTCAAGCCCAAGTGGGAAGGTCCCTTCATAATTGACCAAGTCCTAACTGGTGGAGCGTACCGCCTACGAGATGCATCAGATAACCGACTCGAGCCGAACCCATGGAACGCAGCCCATCTCCGAAGATTCTATGCCTAGCGCCGGACTCTGTGTTCGTCTCCTTCCTCTGTCCATTTTTTATATATACTTTCTGTCTTACATTCCTCTTCTTCTCTCTCTCTCTCTCTCTCTCTTATAGCCTTTAAAGGCTCATAAAGTGACGCGCTATCCGCGCTTATTAAACCTGGGGGCTTCTTTAAACAGAAGCTTATTTATACGGGCTTCATGCCCAACACATGTGTCACACTTCCGCATGTACCTTTTATTCAACATTATATGCATCGATATGACTTAAGTTTTGGCCAAGCTGGGTTGCCTAGCTCCTGTTCTTACCCCTACATTCCCGATTGTTCGTCTAGGTGGTAAAGGGAGCACCTCTGCGATTGTTACTGCCTGGTCAGCCGGATGTGTACCTCAGACTGGGTGAAGCCGAAAGCTAGCGTTCTTAAGGGAATATTCAGTCGGTGAACTAAAGATGATCTTTTTTTATTTTATTTATCTATATGCCCCTAGTTGTTTTTCCTGCGTTTATTTTCGCAGCATGGACATGCACTTTAGGGCATTCCTCCCAGGGAAAGGAACCCCTAACGGAACTATTCTCCCTGGAAGATGTTTCTTACTAACCATGTAATATAACATAACTAGTCAGGCACTTGTCTGTTCACGCACTAATGACCCCTACGCCTGGTCTCCATGCATTCCCCGGTTCTTATATAACTGCATGGGAATTCGGACACACTCCGGACCGTCAGGTCCCGAGGCTGAAGCGAAAAGGTCGGCCATGACAAACGATCTACAATCCGGCTAGAAGGCATTATAAATGTCAATTACATTACATAGTCATTTTGACTGATTGTATTCCTCTTCGATACCATCTAACAAGCTGTCTAATTTACAGTCCCGCTGGGAATACTTTGCGGCCAATTCTACTTGGCCTTACACTAAGCTTACAGGGATCTCCTTCCCATCGGGCCCCACAGGACCGACCTCGGCCATGTGGTTGGGGTCAGCCTTTGTGTACCGTGTCTTCACCATGGCCCAGGCCTCCCTAGCGCCTTGACGGCATGCCGATATCTTCCACAATCGGAAGCGCTGTCGTGCTCCCCTTAGCTTCTCCGCAAGCTCTTCAAGACCTTCGGGCATGGAGATGGATGGCCACAGGGCCTGGACGACGCCTTGCATCGCCTGTCGAACTCGATCGAGCAGTTGCGAGAGCTTGGGAAGAAGGTCACCCATAGAACCGGGCATCTTCTCTGTAGGACGACCTATTAGCACACCTACAGACATTGCTCTGTTAGTCGACTTCCCCGCCGAACTTTCTTTCAAAGGTTCGTTCAAGCACTTACTAAAAATGCCGCGCCGAAGCCGCTGATTCTCCTTAACGGAGTCTGACAGCTGGACACGAACACCTTTCAGCTCGACGCCCAACTTGGTGTTGGCATCTTGGAGATCGTTCTTCTCCTGCCTCACCTTTGTCAGCACCTTCTCACCAGCCCTTAGCTGGCGTAGGAGGTGTTGTCTTTCCGGATTCAATCCGGCGCCATCTGCAATTTAATTTGTCAGATTCGCACCCATGCCGTGCTTCGCAAAATACTTATCTTTCGAAGTGTATATTACCAGAGGGGGTCTCCTTGGGCTCCCCTGCCGCGGCTAGTGCGGCCTCAAGTTGGGCTTTGCACTCTTCCAGCTCCTTGGACAGTAGGGAATTCTTTTCTGTAAGAACATGCATAACAAATGATCCTTAAATCAGTTATTCTAACTGTTTCATGTCTCGGGGGCTACTGGTATATATATATAATTACCAAAATTTTCTTACCCGTATGTCTTTTACATATTGCTCCGTGGCTCTGGCTAGACCATTTTGAGCAGCACGGAGGTACGCATCTCCCGACTTGAAGGCATCTAACGCCTCTTGGGAGAAATAAGCGTCGTGAAGAATTGTCCGGCGACGCCTGTGGTTCATGGCACTCTCCACCTCAGAGTTGGTGGCCGACAACCTGTCCACATCCTCCATCGGAGGAGCGTCCGGTGCGCGCCTTGTGTTCGGCTTCGCTTTCGAACCAGGCTTTGGAGCCTGCCTGGTGGAGGCGCGATTGGTAGTCTCTCCGAATATAGTTCGGCGAGGTCTCTTTGTCCTAAAGAGTGCACAAGTGTTAATATGCCTCGAAGGTATAACACCTGGGATAAGGGGGCGCGTCATACCTTTGCGCTGGCGCCTCGGACCGGACTGCACCTCTTTTCTGCCCACAGGGCCCTGCGGCCCCTTGTTGGCTTGTTGCCGCAGGTTCGGCCTCCCATTTTTGGGAGGCCGGGATTAGCCCTGGGTAATCAGCCGTAATGGCAACCAAGGCGTTGTCCTTGCTCAATTGATGGAACACTCCATCAATCAGCTCCACAGATAAGTCCGGATCCTCTTGAGAGGCCGGGTCGAGGCACCGTCCTGGGTCCTCAGGTTGTGGAGGAGGGCTGCTTATTTCTTTAACAGCCTAGTGCAGTTCCTGCGTTGAAATCACTAGATTGAATATTTAACAATGGAGATATAAAATGGATGGGCAAGATGTGACCACTCACCCAGCTTGGAGGATTGTACATGGAAAATCCACCCTTTGGGTCGATGCGGAGAAAATCCTCATCTTCTCCCTTGTACAAAGCGGACAAGGTCTTTATTAGAGCCGCAGCCGAATCCGGCCCCTTACGGCCGTAGCGGGTGGTGTCGTCCTCCCCGTTGAAGTCCCACATGGGGTGGCCTCTATACTGTAGCGGCTACACCCCTCGCATGATGCATGCGGCCATGACCCAGATCATGGTCAGTCCGGAATGAGCTAACAATCTTATCCGGCCCATCAGGTAAATAACGTCCGTGTCACTTTCCCTCTGAGGGCTCCGTGGACGCCAGCTTAGGCGTTTCTTTAAGGGAGCACTATCAAATTCAGGGAGGCCGATCCGGATAGGATCCGGTAGCGGGACGTCTTCTATATAAAACCATTCCGAGGGCCAGTCTTCGGACGCCTTCTTTGGGGTTCCGGACAGATATCCGGTCCCGGCGATGAGCCACACTTCGGCTCCGCCCACTTGATACATTGACCCCTTCTTGGAATGGGGCACGCGGCAGAATAGCTCTTTCCACAGCCCGAAATGAGCCTCAACACCCAATAATAGCTCGCAGAGGGCTACAAAGCCTGCGATATGCAATACGGAGGCAGGCGTGAGATTATGTAGCTAGAGGCCGTAGAACTCCAGCAGCCCCCGGAGAAATGGATGGATTGGAAATCCGAGCCCCCTTATTAAATAAGGGACGAGGCACAGCCGCTCTCCTTTGGAGGGATTAGGGGCACTCTCCGCTTGCTCTTCGCCGTTACAGACGGCAAGACCGACTCGAACCGGGATCATATAGGCCGGGGGGAGAAATCCCTTGGTCTGGAGCGTCACTAGCTCGCTATACGGGACGGAGCATCTCTCCCAATATCCAGGCTGAGGGCTAGAAGGGCGAAAGGAGGAGTTGCGATGGCTGGCCATGGTGGAATGGACCTTTGTTGGATGCGCTCTGATGAACACTCGCGAAGGGGGGAAGATGTGGTTTGGATCTAAATCCTCGTCCCCTTAAGTAGGGCAGCTCATTTACGCGGCTAGGGGTGTGAATGTAAAAACACTCAGACTTTTCATATTCGTTTGACACGTGGGAAGCGGCCATTATTGGGTGTAGAAGCCAAGGAGCACAACATCTACAAGAAACCGGACTTTATTCAACAGGTACACGAAATTTGGGGGAGAACTCGCCTTGCAATGCCGAAGACAATCTGCGCGTCGGACTCATCGTCATTGAAGCCTGGTTCGGGGGCTACTGAGGGAGTCCTGGATAAGGGGGTGTTCGGATAGCCGGACTGTACCTTCAGCCGGACTCCTAGACTATGAAGACACAAGATTGAAGACTTCGTCCTGTGTCCAGAAGGGACTTTCCTTGGCGTGGAAGGCAAGCTTGGCGATACGGATATGTAGATCTCCTACCATTGTAACCGACTTTGTGTAACCCTAACCCTCTCCGATGTCTATATAAACCGGAGGGTTTTAGTCCGTAGGACAACATACAGAACAACAATCATACCATAGGCTAGCTTCTAGGGTTTAGCCTCTCCGATCTCGTGGTAGATCTACTCTTGTACTACCCATATCATCAATATTAATCAAGCAAGACGTAGGGTTTTACCTCCATCGAGAGGGCCCGAACCTGGGTAAAACTTCGTGTCCCTTGCCTCCTGTTACCATCCGGCCTAGACGCATAGTTCGGGACCCCCTACCCGAGATCCGCCGGTTTTGACACCGACAACCGCCGTCATAGCCTGAGCCTGTCGGAGCCAGGGTCGCAGAGAGAGCTCGAAGTTCGAACCAGGGAGCCTCCGCATACCCAGCCCGCACCATGCGCTCCCGCAGTGCCCCATCATGGCAGAGCACCAGGAAACCCTCTGGGAAGAAATGGCGAATGGACATCTCCGCTGGGCCGACATCGAACGTCGAGTGCAGCGCACTCGCCGCCGAGCCTACATCCACCGCTGGTCTGGTGCTGACGGTGACTAGTACAGCACGAGCTAGCTCCGCCTCTAGCATTCTTGTGTCCTCCGCCGCCTCAAGAAAGCAGGCCTCCACCGGATCCTCACCGCGCCACTCCTGCCACGGCAGCTGGCCTTCCAGCAGACCAAATGGGGCAGAGAAGACTGGCCCCGTAGATCCCCCCACGGACGGCGGCTGAGGGAGTCCTGGATTAGGGGGTGTCCAGATGGCCGGACTATACCTTCAGCCGGACTCCTGGACTATGAAGATACAAGATTGAAGACTTCGTCCCGTGTCCGGAAGGAACTTTCCTTGGCATGGAAGGCAAGCTTGGCGATATGATATGTAGATCTCCTACCATTGTAACCGACTTTGTGTAACCCTAACCCTCTCCGGTGTTATATAAATCGGAGGGCTTTAGTCCGTAGGACAACATACACAACAACAATCATAGCATAGGCTAGCTTCTAGGGTTTAGCCTCTTCGATCTCGTGGTAGATCTACTCTTGTACTACCCATATCATCAATATTAATCAAGCAGGACATAGGGTTTTACCTCCATCGAGAGGGCCCGAACCTGGGTAAAACTTCGTGTCCCTTGCCTCCTGTTACCATCCGGCCTAGACGCATAGTTCGGGACCCCCTACCCGAGATCCGCCGGTTTTGACACCGACATTGGTGCTTTCATTGAGAGTTCCTCTGTGTCGTCGCTGTCAGGCTTGATGGCTCCTATGATCATCAATGGCGATGCAGTCCTGGGTGAGACCTTCCTCCCCGGACAGATCTTCGTCTTCGGCGGCTTCGCACTGCGGGCCAATTCACTTGGCCATCTGGAGCAGATCGAAAGCTATGCCCCTGGCCGTCAGGTCAGATTTGGAAGTTTAAACTACATGGCTGACATCCGCGGGGACTTGATCTTCGATGGATTCGAGCCACTGCCGAGCGCGCCGCACTGTCACGACGAGCATGATCTAGCTCTGCCGCCGAACAGTGCCCTGGAGGCCGCACCCGCATCGGCTTCGACCCTTAATTCGGAGCCAACTGCGCCGATCGAGGATGGGTGGTTGGACGCCGCCTCGGGGGCTGCGATCCCAACGGCGATCGAGCCGAACACCAGCCCCACACTCTGCGAGACTCGTGACTCCAAGGAGCCGGACTCCTCTCCGGACTCCGAACCCTTTGCGCCCCTGCCTATCGAATCTGATTGGGCGCCGATTATAGAGTTTACTACCGCAGACATCTTTCAGCACTTGCCTTTCGGCGATATTCTGAAGACACTGAAGTCTCTCTCTTTATAAGGAGAGCCCTGGCCGGACTACGGTCAGCAAGGTTGGGATTCGGATGATGAAGAAATTCAAAGCCCACCCACCACCCACTTTGTAGCCACTGTCGACGACTTAACCGACATGCTCGACTTCGACTCCGAAGACATCGACGGTATGGACGCCGATGAAGGAGACGATGAAGAACCAGCACCTATTAGGCCCTGGAAAGCCACCTCGTCATATGACATATACATGGTGGACACGCCAAAAGAAGGAGATGGCGATGGAACTGTGGAGGATGACCCCTCCAAGAAACAGCCTAAGCGCCGGCGTCAGCGGCGCTGCTCAAAATCCCGCCAAAACAAATACGGTGATTCCAGCACGGGAGATAATAATACTCCAGAAAGTGCCAAAGAAAACCCCCTTCAGCAAGATTTAGCACAGGAGGATGGAGAAACCAGCCCTCATGAGAGAGCGGAAGACAGAGAGGTCGAGGACGATAATTATATGCCTCCCTCCGAAGACGAGGCAAGCCTTGACGACGACGAATTCGTCATGCCAGAGGATCCCGTCGAGCAAGAGCGTTTTCAACGTAGGCTCAAGAAAAAATAGCAACAACTTAGAGCTAACCAAGATTTGCTAGTCGACAGATGGACTGAAGTCCTTGCGGCCGAAGAGCATAAACTCGAACGCCCCTCCAAGAGCTACCCAAAGCGCAGGTTGCTACCCCGATTAGAGGAGGAAGCACTTGATGCGGCTGACCGGCCACCTCGTGGCCGTGACAGAGAGGCCTCTCAGCCCTCCACTCAAGCCGCACCCCGTACCAAGGCATGAGAATATGCGCCGGACTTACGAGATATGTTGGAGGACAAGGCAAGGCAAACAAGATCGATCTATGGATCGCGTGGACGCCCCACGGCTTGAGACGGTAACCGTCACACCGGCTACAAATTCGGCAGGGCCGAACACAGTAGACAAAGCTCATTGGAGCTACGTCGTGATATAGCCCAGTACAGAGGCGCCGCACACCCACTATGCTTCACAGATGAAATAATGGATCATCAAATCCCTGAGGGTTTCAAACCCGTAAACATCGAATCATATGATGGCACAACAGATCCTGCGGTATGGATCGAGGATTATCTCCTTCATATCCACATGGCCCGCGGCGATGATTTCCACGCCATCAAATACCTCCCACTCAAGCTTAAAGGACCAGCTCGGCATTGGCTTAACAGCTTGCCAACAGGATCAATCAGTTGTTGGGAGGACCTCGAAGCCGCATTCCTCGACAATTTCCAAGGCACTTATGTGCGACCTCCAGACGCCAATGACCTAGGTCACGTAATTCAGCAGCCAGAGGAATCGGCCAGGCAATTCTGGACATGGTTCCTAACAAAGAAAAATCAAATAGTCGACTGTCCGGACGCTGAGGCCCTAGCAGCCTTCAAGCACAATATTCTTGGCGAGTGGCTTGCCTGACACCTTGGACAGGAAAAGCCAAAGTCTATGACAGCACTCACGACACTCATGACCCGCTTTTGCACGGGAGAAGACAGCTGGCTTGCTCGTAGCAACAATATGACCAAGAACCCTGCTAATTCGGATACCAGGGACAGTAGTGGCAGGTCGCGTCACAACAAGCAGAAGCGCCGCATTAACAGCGACAATACTGAGGATACGGCAGTTAATGCCGGATTCAGAGGCTCTAAATCCGGTCAGCGGAAAAAGAAATCCTAGGGGCCCGTCCAGTTTGGACCGAATACTCGACCGCTTGTGCCAGATACATGGCACCCCCGAAAAGCCGGTCAATCACACCAACAGGGATTGTTGGGTGTTCAAGCAGGCAGGCAAGTTAAATGCCAAAAATGAAGACAAGGGGCTGCATAGCGATGACGACAAGGAGCCCCGGCCGCCGAACAACAGTGGACAGAAGGGTTTCCCCCACAAGTGCGGATGGTGAAAATGATATACGCAACCCACGTCCCCAAAAGGGAGCGGAAGCGCGCGTTAAGGGACGTATACGCGGTAGAGCCAGTCGCCCCAAAGTTCAACCCATGGTCCTCCTGCCCGATCACCTTTGATCGAAGGGACCATCCCACTAGCATCCGTCATGGCGGATTCGCCGCATTGGTTCTAGACCCAATTATTGACGGATTTCATCTCACTAGAGTCCTTATGGATGGCGGCAGCAGCCTGAACCTGCTTTACCAGGATATAGTGCGGAAAATGGGCATAGATCCCTCGAGGATTAAGCCCACCAAAATGACCTTTAAAGGCGTAATACTAGGTGTAGAGGCCAACTATACAGGCTCAGTCACACTTGAAGTGGTCTTCGGATCTCCGAATAATTTCCGAAGCGAGGAGTTAATCTTCGACATAGTCCCATTCCGTAGTGGCTATCACGCACTGCTCGGGCGAACCGCATTCACCAAGTTCAATGCGGTACCGCACTACGCATACCTTAAGCTCAAAATGCCAGGCCCTCGAGGAGTAATATGGTCAATGGAAACACCGAACGCTCCCTCCGAACGGAGGAGCACACGGCGGCCCTTGCAGCAGAAGTACAAAGCAGCCTCTCCAGGCAGTTCTCCAGTCCGTCCATTAAACGACCGGACACCGTCAAGCGCGCCCGGAGTAACCTACAACAAGACCGCCTGGCACGACCCGAGCAGGCGTAGCAATGCGGCCCCAACCCCTGCCCTCGCAAAAATGCGATACCAGTACTTCGCGTACATAACTATGCTCTAGAAATACCATGGGTACAGGGGGAGGGGCACCATCACGGCACGCCCGAAACACGGCTTAAACCGCACCAGGGGCTGCCGAGTTTTTAATTTTCTCTTACTTTCAGGACTCCACTCTTCGGAAGGCCTGTTCGGTAGTTCAATTGCCACACAAACGATGCAAGAACCAGGGAAGCAGACAAGCCACGCCGCATTACGGAACTCCCAGGTGGTCTCTATCACGAGCAGTATACCTGTTTCGCATACTATTCCGCAGCTTGCCCCTGGAACGGACATGTTACATAGTCCAACCTTTTGCTTATCGCATTATTTGTATCGTTCCGCTTTGATCGCAGCCCTCTTTAATAAACAATGTTGGGGAACGTTGCAGAAAACAAAAATTTTCCTACGGTTTCACCAAGATCCATCTAGGAGTTCATCTAGCAACGAGTGATTAGATGCATCTATGTACCTTGTAGATCGCGAGCGGAAGCGTTCAAAGAACGGGGATGAGGGAGTCGTACTCGACGTGATTCGAATCACCGATGATCCTAGCACCGAACGGACGGCACCTCCGCGTTCAACACACGTACGGAACAGCCACGTCTCCTCCTTCTTGATCCAGCAAGGGGAAGGAGAGGTTGAGGGAGATGGCTCCAGCAGCAGCACGACGGCGTGGTGGTGATGGAGCTGCAGTACTCCGGCAGGGCTTCGCCAAGCACTATGGAGGAGGAGGAGGTGTTGGAGAGGGAGAGGGAGGCACCAAAGATCCAGGTTAGAAGTCCTCCATCTCCCCCACTATATATAGGAGGGCCAAGGGGGGGGGGCGCCGGCCCTAGGAGATCTAATCTCCTAGGGGGGGTGCGGCCAAGGGGAGGAATCCCTCCTCCCCAAGGCACCTAGGAGGTGCCTTCCCCTCCTAGGACTCTTCCTCCTTGAAACCCTAGGCGCATGGGCCTCTTGGGGCTGGTGCCCTTGGACCATGTAGGCCAAGGCGCACCCCCTACAGCCCATGTGGCCCCCCGGGACAGGTGGCCCCACCCGGTGGACCCCCGGGACCCTTCCGGTGGTCCCGGTACAATACCGGTGACCCCGAAACTTGTCCCGATGGCCGAAATAGCACTTCCTATATATAATTCTTTACCTCCGGACCATTCCGGAACTCCTCGTGACGTCCGGGATCTCATCCGGGACTCCGAACAACATTCGGGTTACTGCATATACATATCCCTACAACCCTAGCGTCACCGAACCTTAAGTGTGTAGACCCTACGGGTTCGGGAGACATGTAGACATGACCGAGATCGCTCTCCGGTCAATAACCAACAGCGGGATCTGGATACCCATGTTGGCTCCCACATGCTCCTCGATGATCTCATCGGATGAACCACGATGTCGAGGATTCAAGCAACCCCGTATACAATTCCCTTTGTCAATCGGTATGTTACTTGCCCGAGATTCGATCGTCGGTATCCCAATACCTCGTTCAATCTCGTTACCGGCAAGTCACTTTACTCGTACCGTAATGCATGATCCCGTGACCAGACACTTGGTCACTTTGAGCTCATTATGATGATGCATTACCGAGTGGGCCCAGTGATACCTCTCCGTCATACGGAGTGACAAATCCCAGTCTTGATCCGTGTCAACCCAACAGATACTTTCAGAGATACCCGTAGTCTACCTTTATAGTCACCCAGTTACGTTGTGACGTTTGGTATACCCAAAGCACTCCTACGGTATCCGGGAGTTACACGATCTCATGGTCTAAGGAAAGGATACTTGACATTGGAAAACTCTAGCAAACGAACTATACGATCTTGTGCTATGTTTAGGATTGGGTCTTGTCCATCACATTATTCTCCTAATGATGTGATCTCGTTATCAATGACATCCAATGTCCATAGTCAGGAAACCATGACTATCTATTGATCAACGAGCTAGTCAACTAGAGGCTTACTAGGGACATGTTGGTGTCTGTTATTCACACATGTATTACGATTTCCGGATAACACAATTATAGCATGAATAAAGACAATTATCATGAACAAGGAAATATAATAATAATGCTTTTATTATTGCCTCTAGGGCATATTTCCAACAGTCTCCCACTTGCACTAGAGTCAATAATCTAGTTACATTGTGATGAATCGAACACCCATGGAATTCTGGTGTTGATCATGTTTTGCTCTAGGGAGAGGTTTAGTCAACGGATCTTCTACATTCAGGTCCGTATGTACTTTACAAATATCTATGTCTCCATCTTGAACATTTTCACGAATGGAGTTGAAGCGACGCTTGATGTGCCTTGTCTTCTTGTGAAACCTGGGCTCCTTGGCAAGTGCAATAGCTCCAGTGTTGTCACAGAAGAGTTTGATTGGCCCCGACGCATTGGGTATGACTCCTAGGTCGGTGATGAACTCCTTCACCCAAATTGCTTCATGTGCTGCCTCCGAGGCTGCCATGTACTCCGCTTCACATGTAGATCCCGCCACGACGCTCTGCTTGCAACTGCACCAGCTTACTGCCCCACCATTCAAAATATACACGTATCCGGTTTGTGACTTAGAGTCATCCAGATCTGTGTCGAAGCTAGCGTCGACGTAACCCTTTACGACGAGCTCTTCGTCACCTCCATAAACGAGAAACATTTCCTTAGTCCTTTTCAGGTACTTCAGGATATTCTTGACCGCTGTCCAGTGTTCCTTGCCGGGATTACTTTGGTACCTTCCTACCAAACTTACGGCAAGGTTTACATCAGGTCTGGTACACAGCATGGCATACATAATAGAACCTATGGCTGAGGCATAGGGGATGACACTCATCTCTTCTATATCTTCTGCCGTGGTCGGACATTGAGCTGAGGTCAATTTCACACCTTGCAACACAGGCAAGAACCCCTTCTTAGACTGATTCATATTGAACTTCTTCAATATCTTATTAAGGTATGTGCTTTGTGAAAGACCTATGAGGCGTCTCGATCTATCTCTATAGATCTTGATTCCTAATATATAAGCAGCTTCTCCAAGGTCCTTCATTGAAAAACTCTTATTCAAGTAGGCCTTAATGCTGTCCAAGAGTTCTATATCATTTCCCATCAAAAGTATGTCATCTACATATAATATGAGAAATGCTACAGAGCTCCCACTCACTTTCTTGTAAACGCAGGCTTCTCCATAAGTCTGCGTAAACCCAAACGCTTTGATCATCTCATCAAAGCGAATGTTCCAACTCCGAGATGCTTGCACCAGCCCATAAATCGAGCGTTGGAGCTTGCACACCTTGTTAGCATTCTTAGGATCGACAAAACCTTCCGGCTGCATCATATACAATTCTTCCTTAAGGAAACCATTAAGGAATGCCGTTTTGACGTCCATTTGCCATATCTCATAATCGTAGAATGCGGCAATTGCTAACATGATTCGGACTGACTTTAGCTTCGCTACCGGTGAGAAAGTCTCATCGTAGTCAACCCCTTGAACTTGTCGATAACCCTTAGCGACAAGCCGAGCTTTATAGATGATCACATTACCATCCGCGTCTGTCTTCTTCTTAAAGATCCATTTATTTTCTATGGCTCGCCGCTCAACGGGCAAGTCAGTCAAAGTCCATACTTCGTTTTCATACATGGATCCTATCTCGGATTTCATGGCTTCTAGCCATTTGTCGGAATCCGGGCCCGCCATCGCTTCTTCATAGTTCGAAGGTTCACTGTTGTCTAACAACATGATTTCTAAGACAGGGTTGCCGTACCACTCTGGTGCGGAACGTGTCCTTGTGGACCTTCAAATTTCAGTAGGAGCTTGATCAGAAGTATCTTGATCATTATCATTAACTTCCTCTCTAGTCGGTGCAGGCACCTCAGGAACATTTTCTTGAGTTGCGCCATTTTCCGGTTCAAGAGGTAATACTTCATCAAGTTCTACTTTCCTCCCACTTACTTCTTTCAAGAGAAACTCTTTCTCTAGAAAGGATCCATTCTTGGCAACAAAGATCTTGCCTTCGGATCTGAGGTAGAAGGTATACCCAATAGTTTCTTTAGGGTATCCTATGAAGACGCATTTTTCCGACTTGGGTTCGAGCTGTTCAGGTTGAATTTTCTTGACATAAGCATCGCATCCCCAAACTTTTAGAAACGACAGCTTAGGTTTCTTCCCAAACCATAATTCATACGGTGTCGTCTCAACGGATTTCGACGGAGCCCTATTTAAAGTGAATGCGGCAGTCTCTAAAGCATAGCCCCAAAAAGATAGCGGTAAATCGGTAAGAGACATCATAGATCGCACCATATCTAATAGAGTGCGATTACGACGTTCGGACACACCATTACGCTGAGGTGTTCCAGGCGGCGTGAGTTGTGAAACTATTCCACATTTTCTTAAGTGTGTGCCAAATTCCTGACTCAAGTATTCTCCTCCACGATCTGATCGTAGAAACTTGATTTTCCTGTCACGTTGATTCTCAACCTCACTCTGAAATTCCTTGAACTTTTCAAAGGTTTCAGACTTGTGTTTCATTAAGTAGATATACCCATATCTACTCAAGTCATCAGTGAGGGTGAGAACATAACGATAGCCACCGCGAGCCTCAACACTCATTGGACCGCACACATCAGTATGTATGATTTCCAATAAGTTGGTTGCTCGCTCCATTGTTCCTGAGAACGGAGTCTTGGTCATTTTACCCATGAGGCATGGTTCGCACGTGTCAAATGATTCATAATCAAGAGACTCTAAAAGTCCATCTGCATGGAGCTTCTTCATGCGTTTGACACCTATGTGACCAAGGCGGCAGTGCCACAAGTATGTGGGACTATCGTTATCAACCTTACATCTTTTGGTTTTCACACTATGAACATGTGTAGCATTACGTTCGAGGAAGAATAAACCATTCACCATCGGAGCATGACCATAAAACATATCTCTCATATAAATAGAACAACCATTATTCTCGGATTTAAATGAGTAGCCATCTCGAATTAAACGAGATCCCGATACAATGTTCATGCTCAAAGCTGGCACTAAATAACAATTATTGAGGTTTAAAACTAATCCCGTAGGTAAATGTAGAGGTAGCGTGCCGACGGCGATCACATTGACCTTGGAACCATTCCCGACGCGCATCGTCACCTCGTCCTTTGCCAGTCTCCGCTTATTCCGCAGCTCCTGCTTTGAGTTACAAATGTGAGCAACTGCACCGGTATCAAATACCCAGGAGCTACTACGAGTACTGGTAAGGTACACATCAATTACATGTATATCACATATACCTTTTGTTTTGCCGGCCTTCTTGTCCGCTAAGTATTTGGGGCAGTTCCGCTTCCAGTGACCACTTTCCTTGCAATAAAAGCACTCAGTCTCGGGCTTGGGTCCATTCTTTGGCTTCTTCCCGGCAGCTTGCTTGCCGGGCGCGGCAACTCCCTTGCCGTCCTTCTTGAAGTTCTTTTTACCCTTGCCCTTCTTGAACTTAGTGGTTTTATTCACCATCAACACTTGATGTTCCTTCTTGACTTCTACCTCTGCTGATTTCAGCATTGCAAATACTTCAGGAATGGTCTTTTCCATCCCCTGCATATTGAAGTTCATCACAAAGCTCTTGTAGCTCGGTGGAAGCGACTGGAGGATTCTGTCAATGACCGCGTCATCCGGGAGATTAACTCCCAGCTGAGTCAAGCGGTTATGTAACCCAGACATTGTGAGTATGTGCTCACTGACAGAACTATTTTCCTCCATCTTACAGCTGAAGAATTTGTCGGAGACTTCATATCTCTCGACCCGGGCATGAGCTTGGAAAACCATTTTCAGCTCCTCGAACATCTCATATGCTCCGTGTCTCTCAAAACGCTTTTGGAGCCCCGGCTCTAAGCTGTAAAGCATGCCGCACTGAACGAGGGAGTAGTCATCGGTACGTGCCTGCCAAGCGTTCATAACGTCTTGTTCTGCAGGGAGAACAGGTGCGTCACCCAGCGGTGCTTGTAGGACATAATCTTTCTTGGCAGCTATGAGGATGATCCTCAGGTTCCGGACCCAGTCCGTGTAGTTGCTGCCATCGTCTTTCAGCTTGGTTTTCTCTAGGAACGCGTTGAAGTTGAGGACTACGTTGGCCATTTGATCTACAAGACATATTGTAAATATTTTAGACTAAGTTCATGATAATTAAGTTCATCTAATCAAATTATTCAATGAACTCCCACTTAGATAGACATCCCTCTTCTAGTCATCTAAGTATAACATGATCCGAGTCAACTAGGCCGTGTCCGATCATCACGTGAGACGGACTAGTCAACATCGGTGAACATCTTCATGTTGATCGTATCTTCTATACGACTCATGCTCGACCTTTCAGTCTTCTGTGTTCCGAGGCCATGTCTGTACATGCTAGGCTCGTCAAGTCAACCTAAGTGTTTGCATGTGTAAATCTGTCTTACACCCGTTGTATGTGAACGTTGGAATCTATCACACCCGATCATCACGTGATGCTTAGAAACGAACGAACTGTCGCAACGGTGCACAGTTAGGGGGAACACTTCTTGAAATTATTATGAGGGATCATCTTATTTACTACCGTCGTTCTAAGTAAACAAGATGCAAAAACATGATAAACATCACATGCAATCAAATAATAATAGTGACATGATATGGCCAATATCACATAGCTCCTTTGATCTCCATCTTGGGGCTCCATGATCATCTTGTCACCGGCTTGACACCATGATCTCCATCATCATGATCTCCATCATTGTGTCTCCATGAAGTTGCTCGCCAACTATTACTTCTACTACTATGGCTAACGCGTTTAGCAATAAAGTAAAGTAATTTACATGGCGTTTCTCAATGACACGCAGGTCATACAAAAATAAAGACAACTCCTATGGCTCCTGCCGGTTGTCATACTCATCGACATGCAAGTCGTGATTCCTATTACAATAGCATGAACATCTCATACATCACATATAGATCATTCATCATTCATCACAACTTTGGCCATATCATATCACAAAGCACTTGCTGCAAAAACAAGTTAGACGTCCTCTAATTGTTGTTGCAAGTTTTACGTGGCTGAAGTAGGGTTCTAGCAAGAACGTTTTCTTACCTACGTGAAAGCCACAACGTGATTTGTCAACTTCTATTTACCCTTCATAAGGACCCTTTTCATCGAATCCGCTCCAACTAAAGTAGGAGAGACAGACACCCGCCAGCCACCTTATGCAACTTGTGCATGTTAGTCGGTGGAACCGGTCTCACGTAAGCGTACGTGTAAGGTTGGTCCGGGCCGCTTCATCCCACAATACCGTTGAAGCAAGATAAGACTAGTAGCGGCAAGAAAGTTGACAACATCTACGCCCACAACAAATTGTGTTCTACTCGTGCAAGAAGAACTACGCATAGACCTAGCTCATGATGCCACTGTTGGGGAACGTTGCAGAAAACAAAAATTTCCTACGGTTTCACCAAGATCCATCTAGGAGTTCATCTAGCAACGAGTGATTAGATGCATCTAC
The DNA here is from genome assembly GCF_018294505.1 of Triticum aestivum. Classification (NCBI taxonomy): domain Eukaryota; kingdom Viridiplantae; phylum Streptophyta; class Magnoliopsida; order Poales; family Poaceae; genus Triticum; species Triticum aestivum. The sequence goes on along the minus strand of NC_057806.1, from coordinate 322,622,396 downwards.
GTACCTTGTAGATCGCGAGCGGAAGCGTTCAAAGAACGGGGATGAGGGAGTCGTACTCGACGTGATTCGAATCACCGATGATCCTAGCACCGAACGGACGGCACCTCCGCGTTCAACACACGTACGGAACAGCCACGTCTCCTCCTTCTTGATCCAGCAAGGGGAAGGAGAGGTTGAGGGAGATGGCTCCAGCAGTAGCACGACGGCGTGGTGGTGATGGAGCTGCAGTACTCCGGCAGGGCTTCGCCAAGCACTATGGAAGAGGAGGAGGTGTTGGAGAGGGAGAGGGAGGCACCAAGATCAAGGGTAAGAAGTCCTCCATCTCCCCCACTATATATAGGAGGGCCAAGGGGGGGGGGGGCGCCGGCCCTAGGAGATCTAATCTCCTAGGGGGGTGCGGCCAAGGGGAGGAATCCCTCCTCCCCAAGGCACCTAGGAGGTGCCTTCCCCTCCTAGGACTCTTCCTCCTTGAAACCCTAGGCGCATGGGCCTCTTGGGGCTGGTGCCCTTGGCCCATGTAGGCCAAGGCGCACCCCCTACAGCCCATGTGGCCCCCCGGGACAGGTGGCCCCACCCGGTGGACCCCCGGGACCCTTCCGATGGTCCCGGTACAATACCGATGACCCCGAAACTTGTCCCGATGGCCGAAATAGCACTTCCTATATATAATTCTTTACCTCCGGACCATTCTGGAACTCCTCGTGACGTACGGGATCTCATCTGGGACTCTGAACAACATTCGGGTTACTGCATATACATATCCCTACAACCCTAGCGTCACCGAACCTTAAGTGTGTAGACCCTACGGGTTCGGGAGACATGTAGACATGACCGAGATGCTCTCCGGTCAATAACCAACAGCGGGATCTGGATACCCATGTTGGCTCCCACATGCTCCTCGATGATCTCATCGGATGAACCACGATGTCGAGGATTCAAGCAACCCCGTATACAATTCCCTTTGTCAATCGATATGTTACTTGCCCGAGATTCGATCGTCGGTATCCCAATACCTCGTTCAATCTCGTTACTGGCAAGTCACTTTACTCGTACCGTAATGCATGATCCCGTGACCAGACACTTGGTCACTTTGAGCTCATTATGATGATGCATTACCGAGTGGGCCCAGTGATACCTCTCCGTCATACGGAGTGACAAATCCCAGTCTTGATCCGTGTCAACCCAACAGATACTTTCAGAGATACCCGTAGTCTACCTTTATAGTCACCCAGTTACGTTGTGATGTTTGGTATACCCAAAGCACTCTTATGGTATCTGGGAGTTACACGATCTCATGGTCTAAGGAAAAGATACTTGACATTGGAAAACTCTAGCAAACGAACTATACGATCTTGTGCTATGTTTAGGATTGGGTCTTGTCCATCACATTATTCTCCTAATGATGTGATCTCGTTATCAATGACATCCAATGTCCATAGTCAGGAAACCATGACTATCTGTTGATCAACGAGCTAGTCAACTAGAGGCTTGCCAGGGACATGTTGGTGTCTGTTATTCACACATGTATTACGATTTCCGGATAATACAATTATAGCATGAATAAAGACAATTATCATGAACAATGAAATATAATAATAATGCTTTTATTATTGCCTCTAGGGCATATTTCCAACAAACAATGCATAGCTTTTGTCTATTTTTGCATTACTCTTTTTTAATATATGTTCCTTAATGACATGTTGCATCCGTACACTTTGGTACGACCAAAATACGCCAGGGGCTTTAGTACCCCTCAATATGGTGTGAGAAGTCCGAACACTTTAACAAGTGTGGCACCCCGAACTTATAGCATTATATGCATCGGCTCCGAATCATGTCTTGGGTCAATAGTTGGGTTTGCCCGGCGCCTATGTTTTGGTGCCTTACGTTCTGCTATATCGGCTAAGGTAGCACTAGGAGAACCACTGCGATTGTGCCCCAGTTGAGCTGGGTCGAGCACCTGAGTGGAGAAAGCTAAAACTGACTGTCATGATGAAGCGAGAGTTGGTCGCTGTTCGAGAGGTTTTTCGAGTCCCTAAAGACTTATGTCGCTTAGAGCGAGGAGCCAGCTCTGTCCGGCCAAGGCGTGGATAGCGCCCCGAACTCGGTCTTCCGAATACCAGGGGCTTCGCCAAAATTTAAAATTATAGAATTCTATGGCTAAGCGAGAGTGTTCACGCATTATAGTCCGATTGCCTTGTTCGTTGGGCCGAGCGCCTCCCTCGAAGGACCCAAACATGGGAAAAAGAGCGCCCAGGTTTATCCCCGAACACCCCAGCACTAGCGACACGGGGGTAGAAGCCGATGACTTGCCATCTCTCAGAATTGATAAACAGCTGCACAGAAGGTAATATTTTAAATTCTAACAGCATTTCTTAGCGCATATGAACAAGTTTTCAGCGCACAGGACAAAACGAGCAAGTTTCACTCAAAAATTACATCCCTAGAACATTCATCTGCCACAAGGCAGGCACCCTTCAGAACATCCTTATAATAATTCTCGGGCTTGCGATGCTCTTTCCCCGGCGGTGGCCCGTCCTTCACAAGCTTCTCAGCATCCAACTTGCCCCAGTGCACCTTAGCATGGGCAAGGGCCCTACGGGCACCTTCAATGCAGACGGAACGCTTGATGACTTCGAGCCTTGGACAGGCCTCCACCAGCTGCCGCACCAGCCCGAAATAGCTCCCAGGCAGAGCCCGTCCAGGCCACAGCCGAACTAGGAGGCCCTTCATGGCATGTTCGGCCGCCTTGTGGAGCTCGACCAGTTGCTTCAGCTGGTCGCTCAGGGGCACGGGGTGTCCGGCCTCAGCATACTGAGACCAGAACACCTTCTCTGTCGAGCTTCCCTCCTCGGCTCGATAGAATGCGGCGGCATCGGACACACTCCGGGGAAGATCAGCGAACGCTCCTGGAGAGCTCCGGATTCGGGTAAGTAACAAGTAACTCGCGTTTATGTGTTTGCTTTGCATAAAGAATGCCTTACCCGCTGCTATCTTCTTCACCTCATCCAATTCCTGGAGGGTCTTCTGGGATTCGGCCTTGGCAGACTTGGCATTTTCAATAGCCACCGCGAGCTCGGACGCTCGCGTCTTTGAGTCAAGCTCCAAACTCTCATGTTTTTCCATGAGAGCCTGGAGCTCTTGCCATACCTTGCCAACCTCGGCCTCATACTTCTCTCGCTCGATGCGCTCCGTGGCCGCCCTCTTCTCGGCCTCGACCAACGCTTGCTTAAGGGTCGCCACCTCAGACGTGGCCCCTACAATAGCCACGATAATCCTGTCATTTTTTGCAATTGCACGTTTTTATATATATTTAAACAAGGTATTTCTTACCTTCATTGTCCTCGAGCTGCTTCTTGGCACGCCCGAGCTCTTTCTCGGACCGCTCGAGGTTCTGCTTTAGCGTGTCCACTTCCGCAGTCAGTGCGGCGGACGCAAGCAGAGAAGCCTGCATACGCATATTGACTCCTTTTTGTTAGACTCCTGCGAATTTTATTTGATCCTATATTCAGCTTTTCTTCCCGAATGCCAAACAGAGCATCAGGGGCTACTGTCTATGCGGTAATATTATTTACACATTCTTTACTTACCTCAAAGCCTGTTAAAAGGCTAGTACAAGCTTCAGTCAGTCCGCTCTTGGCGGACTGAACCTTCTGGACCACCGCACTCATAATGGTGCGGTGCTCCTCGTCGATGGACGCGCCTTGGAGCGCCTCCAACAGATTGTCTGGCGCCTCCGGTTGGACGGGGGTCACCGGCACGGTGGGCTTGCTCCTCTTGGAAGGAGGTCCCCCGCCGGACTCTGGAACCTTTGAAGGTTTCGGAGCGGTGTCCGGCCTAGAGCCGGACTTGGAGCCCTGGGGGGTTTCATCCCCTTTACTCCTGGAGTCCGGGAGGTCGCCTTGCGGCGCCTCCAGGACCACCTCCTCCCGGCTTGGAACCTGTTGGGACAACACTTCGGTGTCGTCCGTAGGGCGGGGGGGGGGGGAGGAAGCCGTCGAAAGCGAGTTCACATCCGATGAGTCCAGTAAGCTGCTCGACGATGCGTCGAGCCAGTCTTTGGGAGGGCTGCATAAACATATTCGACATAAGGGAAAGCTGTGCAATAAACGAATACTATGAATTACTCTGGTATCCGGATACTTACAATTTTGTCAGGGGCTTGGCCCTGGGCGGCCACTCCTCTCCTCCGTCGTCGGCGTCGGTGGAGTAGTCCGGAGGAAGGGTTTTCCCCCTCGTGGACCCTCCGGCCTCCCCAGAGAGGGCGGCCTTCCTTTTCTTCTCTCCTCCCGCTGGAGGGGGAGAGGTCTCTTCTTCTTCCTCCTCGTCTTCACGGGAGGAATGCGCCTCGGAACCGTCGGATGATGGATCCGACACCTCCTGGCGCCGGGCACTCTTTCGAGTCCCCGTGGCCTTTTTCGCGGCCTTCTTCTCCGGCACCACATAGGGTGCCGAAACTAGCAGCTTCGCCAAGTGAGCGTCCGCTGGGCCTTCGGGCAAAGGAGCCGAACAGTTGATCTGTCCGGACATCACCTGCCAATCCTGTCAAAGGTAAGGGAGCTTAGATCCCGCATGGAGTCAAACCATGAAAAACTGATACCCTGTAAAAGGAAAAAAAAGCTTACCGCATGAGCGTGACGCTGCGTACTGAATCCGCGATCCTCGGTAGCGGTTGCGGGGGCCTCGGCGCCCTTGAAAAGCACCTTCCAGGCATCTTTGTATGTTGTGTCGAAGAGCCTGCTCAGAGTTTGGTGCTGCGCCGGATCGAACTCCCACAGGTTGAAAGCCTGTTGTTGACACGGGAGGATCAGGCGGATGAGCATAACCTAGACTACGTTGACAAGTTTGAGCTTCTTGTCCACCATGGTTTGGACGCATGTTTGGAGTCCGGTCAGCTCTCCTTTTTTACCCCACGACAGGCCCGTCTCCTTCCAGGAGGTGAGCCGCGTAGGGGGGCCGGATTGAAACTCGGGGGCTGCGACCCATTCGGGGTCGCACGGCTCGGTGATGTAAAACCACCCCGATTGCCACCCCTTTAGGGTCTCCACAAAGGAGCCCTCGAGCCATAAGACGTTGGCCATCTTGCCCACCATGGCGCCTCCGCACTTCGCCTGGTTGCCGCGCACCACCTTCGGCTTGACATTGAAAGTCTTGAGCCATAGGCCGAAATGGGGGCGGATGCGGAGGAAAGCCTCGCACACGACGATAAACGCCGAGATGTTGAGGACAAAGTTCGGGGCCAGATCGTGGAAATCCAGGCCATAGTAGAACATGAGCCCCCGGACAAATGGGTGAAGAGGGAAGCCCAGTCCGCGGAGGAAATGGGGGAGGAACACCACCCTCTCATGGGGCCTAGGGGTGGGGATGAGCTGCCCCTTTTCGGGAAGCCGGTATGCAATGTCGTTAGACAAGTATCCGGCCTTCCTTAGTTTTTTGATGTGTCCCTCTGTGACGGAGGAGACCATCCACTTGCCTCCCGCTCCGGACATGGCTGGAGAAGGTTGAGGTGGGGAGTGCGGACTTGGGCACTGGAGCTCGAGTGCGCGAGAATGGATAAGCAAGGGAGGAAGATGGCGTAGGTGAAAAGGTGGATCCTTATCCCCTTATATGGGTGGACGCAACTACGTGTCCCCACCAGCCTGGTAAAACTCGCTTATCTCCAAGCGCCGTAATCAATGGCGCGGTTGGGTTACCCACGCCCGTATTGATGAGAATCCCGGAATAAGGGGACACGATCTCTGCTTTAACAAGACGTGCCAAGGAAACCGCCTCGCATGACGCGCTGAGGTGGGATAATGAAACGACTCGGATAAAGGCTTGGCCGTGGTGTGTCACACTACGGAATACGTCAGCAGATTAGATTTGTGTAAATATTATTCTCTCTATGGCAATATGTGGAAACTTATTTTACAGAGCCGGACACTATCTTTGTGTTCAAAATCTTCTATGAAGTACTTGGAGGAGGAATCCGCCTTGCAATGCCGAAGACAATCTGCGCGCCAGACTCGTCGTCATTGAAGCCTGGTTCAGGGGCTACCGAGGGAGACCTGGATTAGGGGGTGTCTGGATGGCCGGACTATACCTTCAGCCGGACTCCTGGACTATGAAGATACAAGATTGAAGACTTCGTCCCGTGTCCGGAAGGAACTTTCCTTGGCGTGGAAGGAAAGCTTGGCGATACGATATGTAGATCTCCTACCATTGTAACTGACTTTGTGTAACCCTAACCCTCTCCGGTGTCTATATAAACCGGAGGGTTTTAGTCCGTAGGACAACATACACAACAACAATCATACCATAGGCTAGCTTCTAGGGTTTAACCTCTTCGATCTCGTGGTAGATCTACTCTTGTACTACCCATATTATCAATATTAATCAAGCAGGACGTAGGGTTTTACCTCCATCGAGAGGGCCCGAACCTGGGTAAAACTTCGTGTCCCTTGCCTCCTGTTACCATCTGGCCTAGACGCACAGTTCGGGACCCCCTACCTGAGATCCGCCGGTTTTGACACCGACAGCGGCCGCGTCGCGGGCGCCTCCCGCACCACCTGACTCCACAGGCGCACCGCACCGGGCGGCGGAGGGCCAGGCAGCGGGGGCGGCAGATCCGACTATGAGCGCCTAGGCGAGACCGGAGACGGGGCGAGGGGCGGGCCATCCGCCGCTGACTGCCGAAGAGCAGGCGGCAGGCGCGGCTCCTGCTCCACCGGAGATGGGCTGCGCGGGCGAGTGCAACCACGAGAGGTGTGCCCAGGTCCCCGACACCGGACGCAGAGCGTGGGGTTGGTGCACACCCTGGAGATGTGTCCTTCGCTGCCGTAATTGTAGCAGCAGCCGTACAGCTCCACCAACAGCTTGGAGGAGGGAGGGGGCCGAGGAGCGGTCAACACACCCATCCTCCCATCCTGGCGACGACACTGCTGGCGCGGAGCGCGCGGCCGCGGGCGCGCGGGCGCCTGCTCTCCTTGACCTGCCAACCCCCGTTGGACGGCCGGCGAGCCAGGGTGCGGGAAGGACCCGCCGCCCCACCCTGAACCGCGGGGCCAAAGGGAGTGCCCAGGATCTTTGGGATGACGATGGTGGACCGCAGCAACGGCCGCAGCGGCCCGGGGGGAGGAGGGAGGGGACGACACCACATGGGGCGGAGAGGGCGAGGGGGCATCGGACTCTGACGAACTCGAGCCACAGAGGGAGACCCTAGAGGCCATGGCGCCAAGGATGGATGAAGCGTGATGCGGAGCATCCTATGGTTATCATGATGGATGCTTCATAACATATCTAGTAGACCAATGACAAAGAGCTTGTGCAAGATCTATCATAATCGAGGTCAACTCTCTTATTGAGCTTCCCTTTGATTCCCTCGAGACATGGTTACTACCTCAAATGAAGATGCTATGTGTGAATAGATACGACAACCGCCCCATAACCAAGAGTTGAAGGAGAAGGAGCAGAAGAGGAGGAGATGACAAGCGTCAAGATGAAGGCTCCAGAAGATGCCCGGGACTTCCGACCCAAACACTCAAAAGCGCCGTTCGAACATGCAGACTCTCTGGATAGATGGATAGCCCGAAACCTCCCTGGAACCTCGCCCGAAACTTCTGACCTACCTATGCGTAGTGACTTGGGCCGATGCCCGTGTATACTACTGCAGGATGCTGCTAACGCAACACTATAATCAGAGACCCTTCAAATTGTGTGCGATGCATAAATCGCAAATGACGGTGTAAGAAAACCGTAAAAATGGCACAAATTGTTTGCGATGGTGGAGTCGTCAAACACAATTCAGATTATAGTTGTGTGTGCGATACGTGGCATACAAATGATCCATACGAACTATTCGTGATGAGATAGAATAACAGAAACGGTCAGCCATATCAAGGTGTGTGAGATATACGACATAGAATTCACTCGGATGAACTATTTGCGATTAGGGAACACAACAGAAAATGGTCAGTCAGATACAAGTGTGTGTGATAGATGACATACAGTTCATTCAGATGAACTGTTTGCGATGAGCCAAGACAACATAAACGATTCAACTAATAAGATGTGTGTGATATGCGGCAAACACGTCCGCAATCAGAAATGTGTCGGAAGACTGATAATAACACAAACGATTTATGCTAATAAGCCGCGTTTGTTGTGGGCAAATGCTTACCGGTATAAAATTGTCAGCGATTAATGAATTCATCACCTACGGGTTCCCTACACACAAAAAACACTTCTGTGATGATACATCTTTGTCACATTAGGTCATGTTTGCTATCATGCATGCACGATGATTTTATGATAGAATCAAGATAGTGGTACCTGTGCTGTCGTAGAAGTGTTCCATGACAATACAAAAATTATCATCATGGAAGTGTTCACTTCCATGACCAAAAATGCCGTATCATGGAAGTGTTTTCCTCAAGGGTGACTGACACGTGGCATCCACCGTAATGGGTCGTCCTTAAGCTATCGGGTCCGGTTTTGGATCTGATAACTCGTCAACAGCTCTGACCAATGGTGATTTTCCACGTGTAAAAATCTCATTGGCCGAAGGAGCCACGTGTTAGGTCCGCGTTGGGACAGATGCCAACCGTCCAATGGACAAGAGGCACCTATGATACGTCGACACGTGGCACGACCCAACATTGACCCATTTAGGTTAAAAAGACTGACCGTTTGACTTGGTCAAAACCTAGCGGCCTGGCACATGCAAAGTCTGTTAACGTCCTGTTCACGTATAGCCCATTAACTCACGACCCGTTATGGCCTTCTTGAATTCGGCCCATATAGCGTTGTCCAATATAATTCCAGCACGTTGTCACTTCCGGCCCCATGTATGACCCATGACGTCTTTCGGCCCATATGTGGCCTTTTGTATCTTTAGGCCCTTTAAAGGCCCGTGGTGACACTTGCCCATAATAGACAATAAAATGTTTAATACCCATTAACGACCCATGATTCAGTTGTGCCGTTTCCAGCCTATGTTAACTTTTGGCCTTTTGAGGTCCACATATTCTCGGGCTTATTTCTGACCCTCGATTACTTACGGCCCGTTACTGGCCTATTCCGCTAATGGGCCAAATTCGGCCCATGGATACAGTCGGCCAGTCCGTGGCCCGTTAATACTTTGGGCCTTATTCACCCCGTCATATATTACGACCCATTAATGACCCGTTATGCCTGTAATAAAATTAAGCATGTACCGTCTTACGCCTAGTAACGACCCATTATGGCATGAGCACATAAACAGACGGTTCTGATTCTGTCCTGTTTACGGCCCAAATCACATTCGAGCTTTTGGTCCACGATCAATACATCCCATTGATCCTACAACCCGTAAGAGGCCCATTGATCATAAGGCCCATAGGGGGCCCATGGAACATATGGCCCGTAGTTTGGCCATGGATCATACGACCCATAGATTGTACGACCCATAGACCATGGATCCTATGACTCGTTTGAGGGCCATGGTTACAATGGCCCATATGTGGACCATTGTTATTGCAGCAACTAGGAAACCAAGGAAAAAGAACTACAATATACTACAAGCAAAAAAATAAACAGGACTACATAAGAGAATAAATAAGCAAGAAACTAACACTACGATATTACGAAGATTACACAAATTACATCCACTAGGCATAAAAGTTCACCACCAGTGCAAATATAGGGAACAAAGCAACGCATATTACATACACTGGGCATCAAAGTTGGCCACCAGTGTAAATAAACGCCATAGCAAAACAAGTCCAGAACTGAAACTACTTCAGTAGAGCTCAAGAAACAATATCCTCGGTACCCATCATGCTGGCAAGAAGCTTAGCAAGCTTATTAGCTTTCTCTTGTTTGGCACTTAAATCCTCCAACTCTTGCTATCGCATGAGAAAGAATGAATCTGAATTCTCCAGGGACTTCCTCAGTCCTTCGGCTTCATGTCGCAGCGCATCTGATAGATGTCTTTCAACTTGTAGTTGAGACTCAAGAAGCCAAACTGATTCAGGCAGCGAGTTCGAAGAGCTTGTGCCAGCAGTAGTGGCCAGTAACTCGAACACTACATCAAGACAAGACTTTTGGGTTGTCTCAGTGTCTTCAAGAGAGTTTTTATCAGCTTTCTCGGAGACCAACAGGGATGTCTCTCTATCTTGAATCTTATCTGCATTATTTCCTTTACCATTGCATAATGGGGGTACTCTTCTCCAATATTTTGTCAGCATTCTAAAAGGAAACAAGCAGGCACATCACGGGTTTAGCATGTTGTATATGAAATTCATTTTGGTAAACCAATTCAGTAGTAAAGTGGACAGGATGACAACCTGAAACAAACATATATCTATGTACTATGGTCACTATATGGTCTATATCATTCTAGTTTATGTTGCCAAATTAAGATAGAGACACAGTTCAAATCATATATGTTTAAGACAAAGCATCATAGAAAAAATAATAAGTGTGGGAAACTACACATCACTAACAACACTTGTAATGTGCATGACATGATAACATAACTGTTTATACAATTGAAACTGAAACCAACATAGAGCAAGTTACAACAACAAACCAGTTAAAGAAACAGGTTTAAAACATACCTGTTGCGCCATTGGAGTTTCCATCGGATCCTTCAAATTTGTAATTAGTTGGTATGAGTAAAAAGAGTGATGCAAGAGCAAAGGAGTATGAACCATAGCTACAGAACCTGACCTGAGAACAATTCTTCTTCTGCTTTAAGCGTTAACTTGGGGTTCAGAGTGGTGGTCCTTCATGCTTTGGGCAATGTATTTGCCTTACTAACTGCTCTTGTTTGGGTGCTCTATGGTTGAGACGGTGCTGTGTCAATTGGAACTGGGTTACTATTTGCTGGGGTTGGGGTTAGAAGGGGTATAGCTGGTTCTCTGTCCAACGGGGTAGGGGTACAATATGCAAGAGCCTGGGTTATGTGCGGAGGGGCTGGTTCTTGGGCAAGTACAACCGTGGTTCTATCTGCATCGACGGGCAACACTGTCTTTTCTGAAGAACGTGTTTTTTACTCCCTTAGATACTACCGTCACCACCTCCAATTCAAATGGTTGATAAACAAGAAAAGTAATTGAATATAGACACATTGTATGATAGACAGGTGGAATGGATACTGGTGAATAAAAGAGGGAATGAAATAATTCACATTGTGTTGTCTAATCAAACAGGATAGCATGAAACAATTTCACATATATGATGGCTATCTAAACATGATAGCATGACACAATTTCACATATATGATGGCTAACTAAACAAGATAGAATGACACAATTCAAAATATGATGACTATGTAAGCAAGATGACATGATATAACTATATGATGTGTTTATTAAATAGGTTGGCATGCCATAATTCACATACATGCCGTCTATGGAAACATGATGGCATGATATAATTCACGGATAGAATGACATAATTCAAAATATGACGACTATGTAAATATGATGACATGATATAACTATATGATGTCTTTATTAAATAGGTTGGCATGCCATAATTCAGATACATGTTTTCTATGTAAACATGATGGCATGATATAATTGAAATATATGATTTATATACTAAGCAAGTAAGCATATGACAATCGCATATATGATGTCTAAACTAAGCAGATGGCATTCAATATTGTGTATATGATGTAAAAAGTAAGCACTGCAAGACAACATATGCATGATATGAGTAATATAACTCTACCAAGTTTGAGTATACACCCCAGGGGTAAAATAGGACTGGTCATCTGTCTGTGAATCCTCCTCTGAGGAGCTATCTATAACCAACAAGATATCTGCTTTAGCAGGTAGCATTGTCTGCTCTGAAGACCTTTTTCACTCCAGATTTTTCCATCACCGATTCAAATGGCTAAAGCACAGGAAGAGTAGTTAAATATACAAACATTATCAACAAATAGAATATGTAATACCAAAAAAGGGTGGCATGATATAATTCACATATATGATGCTTGGCTAAACAACATGGCATTGCATAATTCACATATATAATGCCTCGCAACAAGATGACATTGCATAATTCACATATATGGTAATTAGACACTAAACAAGTGGCATTCACACAAAGCATGTCTAAACTAAGCAAAAGACATAGCAATGTCAAGACACCATATGCATGATATGAGCAATATAACCCTGCCAAGTTAGAGCATACACCGCGAGGGGAAATAAGACTGGTCATCTTTCTCTGAATCCTCCTCTGAGGAGCTACCCATAACCAGCAAGATATGCGCTTCGTTAGATAGCATTGTCTGCTCTGAAGACCTTGTTTTCACTCCAGATTTTTCCATCACGGTGTAAAATGGCTGATGCACAGGAAGAGTAGTTGAATGTACTAACATTGTTGACAAATGTAATATGTAATGAGAAAAAGGATGACATGATATAATTCACATATAAGATGACTGGCTAAGCAAGATGGCATTGCAAAATTCATATATATGATGCCTGGCTAAACAAGATGGCATTGCATAATTCATATATATGATATAGAAACCAAACATATGGCATTCACACAAAGCATATCTAAACTAAGCAGATGACATATTTGATGTATAAAGTAAGCAATGCAAGGCGCCATATGCATAATATGACCAACATCAGCATGTCAAGTTAGAGAAAAGACCTCAGGGGGTAAATAGGAGTGGTATGCTCCCTTTGAATGCCCCTCCAAACAGTTATCTTTCTCTTGATTACAATCTGGAATGGGGAGAGGGGGGCTGCCTTTGCACCCACCATGGAGCGACGTCTGCATAACATTTTATTTCCATGCAAGGCTCGTATCTTGTGCTCTACATGTTCAGTACCAGTGTGTACAATAATTGACATGCATAGGAATAAAACATAGTGAGATTATGTAAGGAGTGCATGCAGAAATCCACAATGATGGTAGTAACCTGTGGATAGACCCAAAACCAATGATAGCAGGCAGGTAATAGCTTCACTTAAAAAATACAGATAAGGGCTCGTTTACTGTTTGTTTCCCACCCAACATGAAACACATAGTAGACACCCGAGATTAACCAGATAGTAGACATATACTATTCATTGTTGCCTCGATATGTACCCCACAACCATTTAAAAAGTCAAGTTTGAGCATTAGTTCGGACCTGACTCAGAGTCTAAGAGGTGAACAGGATGATAAAGTAGCAGGTAATATTGAGCGATGCATAACGTAAGCAGACATGAAAGAGTGCAACCTCTCTTACGGACCCGTGTAGTCCTCAAGGTCATCTACTCAGTTGATGATGGTAATGCACTTGTGGTGGCTGCCGGCGGCAGGGAAGAAGATCTGAGGCGGCGAAAGACAGTCTGGAGAGAAGATCCCTGCTGTGGTGGACCCTTCCGTCGTTGGAGCAGCTGAGCTGGGGTGGACGATGGCATGGCGGGAGCGGGAAAAACCACACAAGGTTTTCTTTGACACCTATCTGCAACAGAAGTAATTCTGTAAGGACTCGTTTGAATTGGAGGATTCTAACAATGCATGGATAGGAAATACACATGAATAGAATAGGAATGCATGTGCAAAACAAAGCATTTGCAAACAGAGAATTTCTGTCAATCTGGGTGTTTGGTTTACAGGAATTGGAAGGTCACAGGAATGCAAAGAAGCATGGTCATATTAAGTCAAACCACAAGAAAATGTATAGTTATAATGCTATTGTGCTGCTATCACTTACTCTTGTTCTTCATGAATAGGAATTTGAAAAGGAGGGCCAAGCGGATATTAATTTTTTATGGTTTTTCTTTGAAAGAGACACTAAAGAAAAAATCCTGCAGTTTTCCTTTGCTCCATTCCTTTGAACCAAATGCATGAATAGTAGTACCATAGGAAACTTTCCAATCCCTATGTTTTTCGTTCACTTTTCCTTTCAATCACTGGCGATTCTAGTAGGCATGCTTGAACAGGCCAAAGGCTACACTCCAAAAATGTTTTTGTACTGTTTCTACTACTTTGGACCTAGGCCACTGCCCTACTAGCTCAACTCCCAGGCCCATCTACACATGCACAACTCCAGCGCGCAGAAATAAATAATGATGGCTTTCGAGAGAGTCCATCACGGATAGCTAACTTCCCTAGTACCTCACTTCTTGTCATATAGGAGAAACCAATCATATTTCTCATTACTACGCGTGCTCAGTGGACAATATATATAACATGTAGAGTAAAAAAGCAAAGTGTACAACCTCTTTGGCGAAGCCATGTCGATCTCAACATCATTGGGTTAGTCGCTGAGGATGCTGCAGCTGATGTTGATTTCGGAGGCGGGGAAGAAGATCTTAAGCATCTGGAGATGGAGCCGGGGGTACTGCTCCGCTGTGATGGATATTTTCGTCATTGGAGCAGCTCCGGTGAGGTGTACAATGGCGAGGCTAAAGCAGGACAAGAGATACAATGTTAACCCGAAGTGATATTCTAATAGCATCTCCAACAGATTATGTAAAATACATCACCAAAAAGTGCTAGATGTAAAATACATCAGCTGCTCACTGGTACAGCGAGCTGCTATACAAACGATTTTTAACCCTTTCCACAATGACATTTTAAACCGTCACCTTGCTAGTATGGGCAATAAGGGGGGGGGGGTCCTTCCCACATGCCAGAAACCATCGGGGATAAGCCCTCCAGTCATACACGCTGCGCAAAATGCGCTCGTGTGCGATCGGGCTAGCCATCACATTCAATTATATAGGCCCAATCATTTCCGTTCGCCAGTACATTCAACACAGAGAATCATCAGTGAGCTTCAATATTGTACCATGGGTGTTGTATGGATATCTTCCTCGCCTCCTAACCATACAGGTGGGTTGGGAGGTAATCATTAGTGAACTTATTTGGTAAGGCCTAAAAATAAAGGTATGCATAAATATCTTCTCTAAATTTGGAAATGGCGCAAAGGAATAAAAATACAAGGTATAATAGTTAGTACCATCATGTAGTGCATTGATGTCTTCTTCATTGTGCAGACAAAGATCCTTTTGTTTTTTGTCATTAGTTTTTTATCCTAACAATCTTTCTGAGTCTCTTGACTTGACTGATATTCATGGACAAGTCATTCCCCCATACGCAAAATGGGTCGAATAGTGGGTCAAAACCTCTGATAGCGGGACCTACATGTGTAAGACCAAATTGTTAAAACCTAAATATTAGAATGGTTCCTGCAATTGCACAATAATGTGCTATTAGACAAAGGACCATGCATGTGCAAACCTCGATTGTAAACCTTAGTGTTTTCCATTGTTTCCCTGCAACACATATAAGGTAGTTATTGATCAGGTTAAGTGAGGGTTGGCATACTATCAGTAAAATATGTTGATGAAAAATAAACACATTGCAGATTAAGCAGATTAATTCAAGACACATGGAAAAGCCATTTATCCAAACCAAGCATGATTGAGAATTAGGAAATATAGCGATTGTATATGTTTGTCATGTATTTGGTACAACCAAATTCGATTTATTCCTCACATGCATAACAATACAAAATTTTACCCACAACAATTGAACATCACATTGCATAATTGAACCAAGTAGTTAACTAAACACCACAACAAATGAACCAAATATTAACTGAGCACCACATTGCACAATATAACATACTCCTAATAGAAGATCAAACAATTAACCAAACTAAGCATGCTTAACAACTTGGAAATATAGCAATTGTATTTGTTTCTCATGTATTTAGTACAACCAAATTCGATTTATTTCTCACATTGAAGACAATAAAAAAATGCACCCATGACAACTGAACATCACATTGCAGAATTGAACCAACAGTTAACTAAACACCACAACATATGTACCAAACATTAACTCAGCACCACATTGCACAATATAACATACTCCTAATAGAAGACCAAACAGTTAACCAAACCAAGCATGCTTAACAACTTGGAAATATAGCAATTGTATTTGTTTCTCATGTATTTAGTACAACCAAATTCGATTTTCTTTCACATGGAAGACGATAAAAAATGCACCCACAAGGCCACAACAATTGAACATCACATTGCAGAATTGAACCAAACAGTTAACTAAACACCATAAAAAATGAACTAACATTAACTCAGCACCACATTGCACAATATATAACATACTAGAAGATCAGACCGTTAACCAAACCAAGCATGACAACTTGGAAATATAGCAATTGTATTTGTTTCTCATGTATTTTGTACAACCAAATTCGATTTATTTCTGACATGGAAGACAATACAAAATTGCACCCACAAGAATTGAACATCACATTGCAGAATTGAACCAAACAATTAATAAGTGAGCACCACATTGCGTGGTGTATAGAACTTATATACTAGAGGATTAGATTGCATGGTAAAAGTGCATAGGACAATTCACTAGTATTTGTTAAGGAAAGGCAGGAGCAACACATGCAACAGGTAAACCGAACATGCTTAACCGACATAGCTAGCTAACTAAACATAAGTCCTTAGAGTGAGGTAATAAGACAAGCTACTCCTCATCGTCTGAGATATTGATGATGATTGGCTCCTTGGACTTGAAAGAGGGCGAGGCCTCCACATCGTGGGGTTCCCTCCTCGTAGTGGTGAGTTGCTTGAGCCGTTCCGGGCACCAAACTGCTGGCTCTCGAGTTGAGGTAAGCACAGGCACGCTGAGAAAACACCTCGTAGTCTTTGTCGAAGGCACCGATGGTGGCCTCGAGAAAATGCAATGAACTGTCGTTTAAAGCAGCCAACCATGTGTCGGCGTCAACGTGCGAGGCGTCGACGGTGGCCTCGATGGCGAGGTTCTCATCCAAGATCTGGGGGTCGACACGAATGGCAGCTATCGAGACCTCATCCGCGCGTGTTGCCGCGATTTGATTCTCTGCCGCCAAATGCTCCTTGCGCTCCTGGCTATACTTTGTGCGCCATGGCTTGGGGAGACGCTTATTTGGAGGATGGGTCGATGATTTGGGTGGAAGGTGTTACGCCAATGGCCAGGGCATGTGTTGGAAATATGCCCTAGAGGCAATAATATTGTATTATTATATTTTTGTTACTCATAATTAAGAGTTTATATTTCATGCTATAACTGCTATGATCCTGGAATATGCGATTCAGTGGAAAAATCATATGCATGTGTGAAATGATAAACAATAAACAATAGGTTCCCGGGCCCGCCTCTAAGACTGGCTCAAGTGTTGTTGGTGATCATGTTTTCCGAATCTTAGGATATCGTTAAGTGTAACGATAGTCCTAAAACAACATTGAGGGTATGACGTTAGAAGAACGATCATATTGAATCGACCCAATACTTGTCTGTTATACTATGTGATTATATCGTCTGAAATCATCTGTTACAACACAGAGTGTTAGTATGTGTTTTAGTTCCTCAGACCATGAGAGCGTCTCGATCACTTCCTACTGGATGGTGGGCTTTGGGGTTGCTCAAACGGGCTCACCGAAAAGTTTAACAAGTGACCGGACATCTCAAGAGTGGGATTTTCTCCTCCGACGATGGAGAGATATTTTTAGGGCCCTCTCGGTGTGAAGGCATCCATCATCGTCTGGCAAGACACATGTTACTACATCATAGGGATGCCGGAACACGTCAACAAGAAAGAAGAACAAAACCGGTAATGGGAGCAATGGTATAGTGAGCATGGCGATGACTCAAGAGGATAGCGATGCACACCGGGTTTTGTAAAGTATTGCGAAGCAAAGGGAAACATCACATAATAACCAAAGGTTCACTAGAATATCATGCGTGTAACATAGGGACCAATATGGATGTCCACGGTTCCGCTATCGGTCATTGAACGAAGGGGTTTCATTCATGTCTATGGTTACTGAGGGTGTCCTGGATTAGGGGGTTCTCGAGATGCCGGCCTGTATCCTATGGCCCAGATTGGTGGGCTGCGTTGTATCTGGACGAAGACCTTTTGTGCCTTGGTGTGCACCCTAAGTCAAGATGAAAGATTCAGTGTTTCCATGATTACCGACTATCTGTAAACCCTAGTACCCTTGGTGTCTATATAAACCAGGGGGCTTAGTCCGTAGAGGCTAGAGGAAGAATCACGATCCTACTAGTTAGGGTTTAGTTCGTATGATCTCATGGTAGATCTACTCTGTAACCCCATTATACACAAGAAATATAATCAAGCAGGACGTAGGGTTTTACCTCTTAGAGAGGTCCCAAACATGGGTAAACATCGTGTCCCACGTCTACTGTTCCCCATCAATCCAAGGTCCACAGTTCGAGACCCCCTTCCCGAGATCCGCCGGTTTTGACACCAACATTGGTGCTTTCATTGAGAGTTCTGCTGTTGGATCGCTGAAGGGTCGATGGCTCGCCTGATCATTGGAGACGACATTAGCTCTGGGGACATCTTTGTCCCTGGGCAACTTTTCGCGTTCGGCAACGTCGTCTTGCACGCCGACTCGGTCGGTCGCCTCAACATGGTCGACAGCTTCGCCCCCAAGTATCAGATCTGGTTTGGTAACTTTGAATACGTCACCAATGCTTGGGGCAACCTGATCTTCACCGGTTTCTCAGCCTCACTTGGAACCACCACGACGCCCGAAGCTTCAACTTCGCGACCTCTTTCCGATCTGATTCCTGGATCATTTTTTACTGCACTGTCAACTTCGAGCTTAGGTACGGCCCTCACATTCGAAGACCAGGAATCAATCCCGTACGGAACATCCCTCCTTGTCGAGGATACGACTTCGAGCCCTAACGGGAGTTTGGCTCCCTAAGACTGGGAGGCAGCCCTAGCCGGACTCGCTATAGATCCGGTGGAGGGCTTTGATGTAGATACAACGTCGGAAGACCAGGATCTCACCTTGGCCAAACCTGCACCCCTCCCCACCATTGTGAAGGAGGTCAGCTCCGAGGAAATCTCTTCCACCAGTCCGGTTAGCCTCGCTGTGTTAAACGAAGCGCTTGATGGGATCCAGACTATGACTATTGTCGATGAACCGTCCCCGGCTCATGCTTGACAGAGCCTTGAGGTAGGCCGCAGTGAATTTTACATCCCACCCACCACCCACCTGATAGCCACGGTCAAGGATTTAACCGACATGCTGGACTATGCCTCCGAGGAGGTTGATGACATGGATGACGATAGTGAGGCCATGACCCCTCCCACCACCGGCCGATGGACGGCCACATCTACCTACAACATCTACACGGTGGACACCCCCAAGGACGACTGCGATGGCACCAATGGGGACGGTACCCCCAAAAGGGATGGTAACCCTAGGAGGAGCCCCCCAAGCATCGGAGGCAACGCCGACGCTCCAAGGGGCGACGTAACAGGGAAAGCAACATGTGCACTGTCGTGGAATAGTCATGGAAGATGTCCTAGTGTGAGGACTTAGTCATGGAGCCATCGCAACTAGGTTAGCTTAAAGGGGTTAAACGGGATAAAGGATACAGAGAGTTTATACTGGTTCGGCCCCTTGCGGTGAAGGTAAAGGCCTAATCCAATTTGAGGTGGTATTGCTTATGTCTCGATTACCAGGGAGCGAATACTCTTGACCTAGCTTTCGATCTCTTGTTTCTTGCCCTGAACCGCCGCCGGGTCGTCCCTTTATATACATAGGTTGACGCCCAGTGGCTCACAGAGTCACGACCAGCTCATAGACAATGTGTCTGGCTTGGTCACTAAACATACTTGCCTTACAATATAAGTCATACATATATGGCGATTTACCCCTATGGGCCTTAAGTCTCTCTTGGGCCTTCGCTTCATGAACCGCCACCTTCAACATCCTTATGGGCTTGCATTAATGAATTGCCATAGGTATAACCCGGCACCCTCCTGGGCGGGTCATACCTAATAAATATATCCCCAACATTAGGCCCTAGATTGATTTGAACTTGTTCATGTCAATCTTCAATACTTAGAAAAAATCCTTCCTTCTTTATTTGTGCGAGATCTCATAACCCGCCATGACATCATCTCCTGCGATTGTGGTAACCCGCCGTGACGTCATCTACCATTAATTTTACACAATATCCAATATATCTTAACAAATCCTTATCCTTAATAACCATTCCAAAAATCAAGTTGTCCAAACGGCTGGATAATCATTCTTTGGCATCCTCGTTCTACGCGCCTCCTGTTACCCTTCTCCTTATAAATAGGGTCACAACCCTCCATTCACTTTCCCCCCTTGCCTTCTCATCTTCTTCTTCCTCTCGCGACTCCTCTGCCGCCTCGAGCTTCGCCGCTGCCGTCCTCCGACCGCTACACCAACTCAACCCGACTGGTCCAGAAAACACCGACGCTCCACTGCAGTTCATCTGCATCTGTAAGTGTTCATCTCCTATGCGTCAGATCTGCATTAGGGTTAGCCCTGTTCTTCGGTGTTCTTCGCTTTCTTCTTCAATCTCGGTAGCTTCTGATCTGAATATAGTATAGAACTCGTGCGGTAGCAGTTTAGCCTTTGTTTTTAGTATTAGAATATTTTTTTCTCCATAGAAGATCTCATCAAAGCACATGAACTCCTTTGCTGCCGCTTTAGGTTTAGAATTTACAACATTTTCTGAATTACCACCGATCCAAAATTATAGCGTCAGTCTGTGAAATCTGTTTGTCCATCACTTAGCAAAATTTTCCTTCTTGATAGATCTTAACTATCAGTATTGTCATGGCGGCTTACATCACCAGTTATAGCCAGTCATATGTCATTAGGCCCCTTTTAAGCCGCCATTCCATAGATGTGATGTAGTGTTTTACCTCCGGCTTAATGAATCAACTTAAACCGGCCAAATTGTTCTTTCTTTTAGGCTTCTTTCTTCACAATGCCGCCAAAGACAGCCACTTCATGTAATTGGGTTCCCTCCATTGTCACTGAGGACACGCTCAAAGACTTTGTCAAAACCGGCTATTTACCAGAAAAAACTGTCATGCATTATCGCGCCCCCAATCCAGAAGAAGCAAGACCTCGGCCAAAGAATGATGAGGTCATTGTTTTTACTGACCACATGAATCGGGGCTTCTCACTGCCCGGTTCTAAATTTTTTCGAGATGTCTGCACTTCTTTCAGCTTCATCCTCAAGACATCAGACCTAATTCCGTGTCAAACATCTGCAACTTTCAAGTTTTCTACAAAGTATACCTTCAAGAGGAGACCAGTGTCGAATTGCTCACAGAATATTTTTATTTGAACCGCCAAAACGAGTTTACGAACGGACCCAACTTGGAACCTGGCGGAATCTCAATTCAACAAAGAAGAGATGCGATCTTCCCCTATGCTTGTTGCCGAGTCACCATTGGAACCAGACATGGTTTTATTGCAAAGATACCTCTCCAGCTAACGAGAACCCACTGCCAGGCTATCGTGCCCAGCATCTTGATTCAAAACATCATCTTCCTGAGAAGCTTACCGCTGCTGAACGTGCAAAGCTCGCCCCCACCATTGCAAAGGTCAAGGCTCTGCTGGGAAATGGTTTAACTGGCATTGACTTGGTTCGATGCTGGGTTGCTTGGCGGATCATACCCTTGAGTCGCCGATCCGGCTTAATGTGTACCTACATGGGTGGTAAAAAGGATCCACTACGCCACAACTCCGTGTGTTTAAATGGTGATGCAATCAATGAGATGACCAAGAGCCTTCTGAATGAAGATCCGGAAGACTGCAGCAAAGTGGGTATGAACCCTTTCTGCAAACTTAACCCGCCACTAGATGTGAGTCTTTGAATTACTTACTTTTACCTACATCATTCAAATATTCTATTAACTCAACTTTGATGACTTTCACAGGCTGACTTTGATTTTTGGAAAAATAAATATAACCATGAAGCTGCCAAGAAGGCCAGGGCTGCCAAGAAAGCCGCCAAGAAGAAGAAAAAGAAATCCAGTACTTCTGAGCTGTTTGAACTGGACAACAGCTCTGAGTCGAAGGTAGCTCTTGATTCTCTTGGCTCCTTTTTCAACTATCTTATTGAAATTGATTATCATCAGGATGACACGAGGGCCAGTCAAGCTGGCGAGGAAGAGGTAACTATCCTTTCCTCTGACTCCGAGCCTTTGCCAAGACAGAAAATTCGAAGAGTAACCCAGAAAGTAAGCTTTTCACACCCCTTAGCTCATCTGGATCCTCACTTTCTTTTGAAGCAACAGCAACACAAGAGCTGGCAACAGACTCGGACCAGCAGAGGTGAAGAATTATCTTCCGGCTTACCAAACACTCCAAGGAAACATCGGAACGAGGTCATCCCTGATTTAAACTCCTTTTGTCCTTTGGCGGGTCTCATCCGCCGACCACTTAATTCTTCCGATTCAAATTATCAGGAGACTTCTCGCTCCTCTTCTGGCGACTCATCACAGTCCCAACTGCCGGCTTTCAAAACTGCTCCTGGGTAATAACAATTACTTATTATTTGCTTCCTCCTTAGGTTCTTATCTTTGTACTGACTTCTCATAACTCATGCAGTGGAAAAGCAAAAACCAACAAGAAGGCAAAGGTGACTAAGCCGGCCGAAGACCCCAAAGCCCATGAACCAGAGCAACAAATTCCTGCGTCTGACACCTCCGCACCACAACAAGAAGAACCTGTTCTTGACATTCCACCAGAAATTCCTGACTCTTCCATTGACCATACAAACAATCCTTTGAATACTGAATCCTCAAGACCAATTAAACTGGCTGAAACTCATGCCGATGATGTGATGATTACTAGCACTGGCTTTAGAGAGCCAGAAAGACCTACTGTCTTGGCCAAACATTCTGCCAAAGAAGAATATGTTGAGAAACGAAAAGTGAGATTTGACGTTGCCAACTACTCTCAACTGAGCATTGGTGAAGTATACTATGGTTATCTCAATCAAGTGCACACCAGCCGCGATCTTGAAGTTGACATGGTGAAGCAGATGCATCAAAAGTTTCAGGTATGAACTCCTTCTTTAATGAGTTATGCATATCCTGTCAGCCCCCAAGTCTATTGTATATGATAGAATTGAATATGTTGTAGACTTGATAGAATATTTCAAAATCCGGCTTATACCATCTGAGTTAAAGCAGATATTTAATTATTAACACTGCATCCATAGCCCCCAAGGGCCGGTTTAATCATCATGAATGAACCGGTCTTGTTCATTGTTGTTTATGAATCAAAGCTTACTTGTGTAGCCCCCATGAGCCGGTTGTGTTTGTTCACAACACAACCGGGTCATCATAAGATAATAGTAAACTGCGAGCAATATGCATTAGCCCCCAAGTGCTAAGTGCTCTTGCTTGCAAAGTGCTTGGCACTTAGTCACATAAGCCGTTGTATGAATAATTTTTCGGCAGGCATTAGCCCCCAAGTGCCAAGTGTTGTTGCTTGCAAAGTGCTTGGGACTTCCTTTTTGTAACCCAAATACAAACATGATTTTGAACCGGGGTATGTACAGGACACCACTGCTCAACTTCAATCGCAATTGACTGACGTGAAAGCCCGGCTAGAGCACCAAGAATCTGAGACCCAGAAGGGGGACTCAATATTCCAGTTTAGCTTGGCCGAAACTGAAACACTAAAGACAAATTTTGAGGCTGAAAGAAACGCCTGGGCTTAAGAGAAAACTGCCTTGATACAACGGGCTGAAAAATCAGAGGCGGCTCTTCAGGAGGTGACCACTGAGCTTGCCGGTTTAAGACACCGTGTAACCCAGATGGTTTCTGCTATCTTTGGTGAGTCGCCTTGCTAGTAAAAAATTTGAATCTCTTCTTTGATGATAAACCGCCTCTAACCCATCCATAATTATGATGCAGGTCCCAGGAGCAACAATCTGAGTCAAGAGATGCTTGTGAATCTCAAGGCTGTTTATACACTTGTGGAACAGTTATATACTGGAACACATCATGCACTGGCCACAATTTCTCCAATTAATCAAGTACCTACTCTCTTGAGTGATGTCTTGAAAAAGCTTTCTGTTCTTCCTGAGAGGATTAATGAGATGAAGCGATCATTTGCCAGAGCCGATGCTGTGACAGCTTTAAGCCAGGCCAAGGCATGGCTAGCAGAGCTAGACCCGACCGATTTGGCTACTGGGTATCCAAGCTTAAAGGAAGATGGCACTCCCTTTGAGAAGAAATACTTTGCTGCCTGCGTGAAGGAGATATGTCCCCTGGCCAGCCTGATTGCCAATGAAATGGATCTTTCAAGATATCAACCGGCTTATGACATGGAGAATCAGAAGATGCCCACGCTGGCTTATAAAGTGATGGATCTAATTCCCCCAATCCATAAGCACAATTTCGCTCTTGAAGTTGAACCGTCCGAGCTTATAGATGATGAAGCTGAATTCCAAGCCTTGTGTGGCATTGATTGGTCATCACCAAATTTCAGGCAGCAGAGGAGGACGAAGAACCGGAGAAGGATGATCGAGAAGCTTCAAGCCGTCAGGGCCAAGAAGATTGATCCGCTGGGCGGTTCATATATTTGATCTTCTGAAAACACTTAATCATTTTGGCTCCTTGAGTCATGTAATAGGCTAGTAAAAACTTTGCTCTGTCGTGCCATCGTGCACGTTTGTGTTTTGCCCAACACTGTTTGATCTGCCACTTGGAAACTATCATTATATCCTTATGATGACGTTGATTTATGCAAATGAGATTTAGTCTTATCCTGCATACAAGTAGATCACAAGAGCCCTGGCGGTTTACCGCAGGGCGGGTCATAATACCCCATATAAAACCACTGGTGACTAAAATAGTGCATGACCAGGGCTTGTTTAAACATAATCATGTATAATTATAACAAAAATATCATACCCGTGATATTGAGTCGTACTGTCGGCTTATGATACCAATGCAACAAGGGTGATAACCCAAAACTTAGAAGACAAAACTTTGAAGTATTTAATATCATCATATGCTGGCGATTTATCCAAGCAGTTCAGTATCAGTGCTAGCCTGGATCCAAAATAGGAAAGCGTGCTCATCGAGTTCATCGTGAGAACCGGGACATCTTTGCATGGAAACTTTCTGATATGCCAGGTGTACCAGGAGAACTCGTTGAGCACACTCTTAATATTGATCCAAAGTTTAAGCCGGTCAAGCAATTCCTTTGTCGCTTTAATGAGGAGAGGCGTAAGGCCATTGGTGAAGAAGTGGCCTGGCTCTTGGCGGCTGGGTTCATTGTTGAAGTCTTTCATCCCGAGTGGTTGGCTAATCCGGTGCTGGTGCTTAAGAATTATGGCACTTGGCGTATGTGTGTGGACTACACGGACTTAAACAAGGCTTGTCCGGCTGATCCTTTTGCTCTCCCTCGTATTGATCAAATCATTGATGCTACAGCGGGTTGTGAGCGTTTGAGTTTTTTGGATGCTTATTCTGGTTATCATCAAATCAAGATGGCAGTTAAAGACCAGGGGAAGATAGCTTTTATCACTCCCTTTGGAGCCTTCTGCTATGTGTCTATGCCTTTTGGGCTCAAGAGTGCCTAGGCGACTTACCAGCGATGTGTGCAGAATTTTCTTCATAGTCAGATTGGGTGCAATGTTCATGATTATGTGGATAATTTCTGGCTTAACATATCAGGTGAAATCCATTCAATATATTTTTATATTACATATTTCTTTCTTTAAAAGAGTAATTACTTTGGCTTGCAAGTTCTCTAAATGCAGGACAAGTTGTCTACTGTGAAAGACTATTATATCACTGAGCTGTTGAATGACTCATACTGATTTATATCACAGTCAAATATGGAGAATCTCAAGCCAACTCCTCGAGTCGCCTTGAGACCCCGGGGCTACGATGATATGACTCAGTAAATGATTGCCAGTTTAAAGTAGATTCAAGAACTCTGGGTCAGTGGAGGGATTATAAGCCGGTCTCGGAGGCTACTACTATATTGATGGAAATTTAAAGGCCGTCAGAAAATTTCTGGCTCAAAATGAAGAATGCCGGTTTAAAATCCGGTTCAAGAGAAATCTGTCTCTCACAAAGCTTTGAAGCTCTCAATATCCGGTTTAAAATTCCGGCTTAAGAATAATTTATCTCTCACAAAGTTCGAGTTCTCAAAAAAAATTAAAGGGACCATAGAGAGTCTGATGCAAAGCACAACTCAAACATAGGTACCCTGCTTCAATGGTCACTTGGGGGCTTCCTGCTCACTGAGCATAGCTGTGAATATCCCTCTTGGTCGGTGCAATGCCACAATTTCAAAGGTCACTTGGGGGCTTCCTGTTCAAACATAGGTATATTCACCAAAGAGAACATAGCTGTGAATATCCCTCTTGATCAGCGCAATGCCACAATTTCAAAGGTCACTTGGGGGCTTCCAGTTCAAACATAGGTGTATTCACCAAAGAGAACATAGCTGTGAATATCCCTCTTGATCGGCTCAATGCCACAAGAACTTGGGGGCTTCCTGTTCAAACACAAGTGTATTCACCAAAGAGAACATAGCGTCACTACCCTTGTGAGCTGGTTTGAAACACCAGGTGTATTCACCAAAACCTTCTGGGTTCTCCTGCTTTGTAGAAATAGCCACTCTGCCCAGGTAATCCTAGAATGACAAGCCGTTGTCGGATATCGGGTTCCGGCAAAACCCTTAAGGTTCAGACACTAGGGTGCGCACGAAGATTTCCTCCTACCGAAACACGCCCTCAGCCTCGCCGTGATCTCTAAGCTAGCTCGATCAACTCACAGCACAAGAGACACAAGATTTATACAGGTTCGGGCCACCGTTGTGGTGTAATACCCTACTCCTGTGTGTGGTGTGGTGGATTGCCTCTTGGGCTGATGATGAACTGTAAAAGGGAAGAACAACCTCGCGAGGGGAGGTGTTCTTGAGCCGGTGAGGTGTTCTGCTTCAGAAGGATTCGATCCCCTTCTACTTTGGTGGTTAGCTCTATTTATAGAGGCCCTGGTCCTCTTCCCAAATATTGAGCGGGAAGGGATCCAACAACGGCCATTTTGAAAGGGGACAACTAGTACAAGCTATCCTGACTAAAGGTGGTCTTCGCCCGCGAAAGGCGCTGGTGGTGACGCCGTCTTGGGCTCCATGGCGACCTCCGTCCTACCATCCTGCTGGCCTTGGTCTTGTTGCATAGATATGGAAACTTTTGCCTGATGCCTCGGTACTCCACGCCTGTGCTTGCCCCCTTTGCACCAAAGAGGAAATGAGGACACCGCGCGGGCTGGCGCTCGCCTGGCCTTGGTCGTCATGGCTTGTGTCATGGGCACCTCGCGAGGTACCCCTTGCCTTGATCTCTCCGCCTCCTCGCGAGCCTGCCTGGTGAGGTCCCTACTGAGGAGGCCTTGTGTCGTCCGCCCCGCGAGGCTTGGCCCCTCGCGAGGGTCTTGAGTGTTGGTTGATGAAGACGGGTCGTACTGGGCCACTGGTGGAGCCACACCGCGGGCCGCAGGCAGGCAAGTCTAGGGACCCCCGTTCCCAGAACGCCGACAGCCGTACTCTTGACAGTCAATCTTACATAGACCCTAAACTTGTCAAGGTTAAAACGGCGGTCATGTGAGGCCGGTTTCACAAAGTGTAAAAGGTTAACTCAGTGGCTTGGCGGCCCATGAAAGCCTCGGAGCTTTAGGCTTGGCGGCCTATGAAAGCCTCGTTTTCCCGCTTTGATTTGTTTTTTGAACATTTTTTGAGGTTCTTCTATTGTGACATGTTAATACATGGTTAAATATCAATGAGGGTTATGATGCTTATGGCTCATATATGAAATTATCCGGTGTTTATTAACCCGACCTGGCTTTGGACTATAAGTCGCCAGTGTAGGATGATCTACCAACATGGCTGGATTTTTATTATGGTTATCAATAACCAGCATTGTGATTAAGGTTTTCAAAGTTGCTTCAGCGCAATGGCTATTATTTCTTTATCAATGGATATGATTTATTCTGTAATGGAAGGAATAGTCCTGAGTCGCTGCAGGCTTACGACCCGGCACTTGGGGGCTACATTATTCAAATCATGGTTAATATCAAATATGTAAGTCCCATGTCGCTGCAAGCATGCACCATGACACTTGGGGGCTAATGCAAGATCATTTTTTACTTGCCTTATTGAAGACCCGACTCATCACATGGTAATGAGCCGGCCCTTGGGGGCTACTAATTGCTCCTGTCAAAAATTCAAGGTACACAAGCTTTAATCCATTGTATTGAAAGGTCCACTCCTCAGTTGGTAGAGTACAAAGCTCTTAACCTTGTGGACGTGGGTTCGAGCCCTATGACGAGGGTTACATCATATGATGTTATTTTCAATGAAAGTACTAGCTCACTATTATCTTACTGAGCCGGCCCTTGGAGGCTACACGTTGCTACTCAAGTATACATGATCATATTTACAAAGTCCCTACTCATTATTGCATAATGACCCGACCCTTGGGGGCTACGCTGGTTGAAGTTTTTTTATGAGCTTAAGGCAATTACAAGTCCCAGGTTGCTGCAAGCATGACAACCCGACACTTGGGAGCTACATATGTGGAATATTTAGTTTTGACTAGTGACTGAGATGAACAACTTGGATTTCTTCAAGGTTGTAACATTTACATTGAAGCAAGTCTTAAGTGGTTACTACGCTCCCTTCTTAAGACTTGGGGGCTACAAGTGATATGCATATAAGGGAGGTACATTTTCAAGTTTGATGTAACAACAATTATGACCCGGTGCCATCAATACTTACAAACCGGCTCTTTTGATAATCATAAATGGGCAAGTTCTACATCTTCAAGCCGGCGAAAAATCAGATGAGTATTTCAAAACCAATATTTTTTGTTAAGCATTGGGTGTCGGTGTCAAAACCGGCGGATCTCAGGTAGGGGGTCCCGAACTGTGCGTCTAAGGCTAATGGTAGCAGGAGGCGGAGGACACAATGTTTACCCAGGTTTGGGCCCTCTCGATGGAGGTAATACCCTACTTCCTGCTTGATTGATCTTGATGATATGAGTATTACAAGAGTTGATCTACCACGAGATCGTAGAGGCTAAACCCTAGAAGCTAGCCTATGATTATGATTGTTCTCGTCCTACGGCTAAACCCTTCGGTTTATATAGACACCGGAGGAGGCTAGGGTTACACAGAGTCGGTTACAGAGAAGGAGATCTACATATCCGAATTGCCAAGCTTGCCTTCCACGCAAAGGAGAGTCCCACCCGAACACGGGACGAAGTCTTCAATCTTGTATCTTCATAGTCCAACAGTCCGGCCAAAGTATATAGTCCGGCTGTCCGAGGACCCCCTAATCCAGGACTCCCTCATTGGGAGTTGAGTCAAAAGAATTATTCTTCACAATTTTTCCTGTTTGAAACCAACGTCGGCAAATTGATTATGAAGCTGGTCTATTAACACGGATTTTCTAGAAGAAGGAAATACCAAGGTGTTAAGGATAATCAGGTGCCATTTACAAGAGTTCTTAACCCAGAGCATAATCTATCAAAATTGTTCTTGTGTTTGTTTTACAGGATCTGTTTAACATGGACAAATCCAAATAAAACTGGGGGCTAATGTCGGGGATATACCCCGCGGTGGGACCCTGCCGGAGGTATGACCCGGCTGGGATTTGGTGTTTCATTGGTGACCCGACAGATTATAAGCCGGTAGATTGTAAGCCGGCAGACAGTTAAGCCAGATTGTAAGCCGGCGGACAGTTAAGCCAGATTGTAAGCCGGCGGACAGATTATAAGCTGGCAGATGGTAAGCCAGCAGAAGGTAAGCCAGATGGTAAGCCGACAGATTGTAAGCCAGATGGTAAGCCGATAGATGGTAAGCCAGATTGTAAGCCGACAGATATTGGTAAGCCGGCAGACGTTAAGAAGCTCATGGTAAGACGTCAGAATAGGTTAAGTCCTAACCCGAGTTTGACTCTACATGTAACCCGCCCCTTCAACTTATATAAAGAGGGGCGGGGCACTCCAAGAGGGACAAGTTGAATAATCGTTAAGGCTAGACACAACTAGGAGGGCCGGAGATACGACGACTCCCTCGTGATGATAATGAGACCTAGCCACAAACAACATGTAGGGTTGTTACCGGATGATGTTTCCCGGGGCCCAAAGCTGTCTAAACCCTTGTCTTGTGTTGCGTCTCTCAATTCCGATCAACCCCTCTCAAGCTACCACATAGATGTGTTGGCCTCACGACTAAGTCCTCACACTAGGACATCTGTCGTGACAATTCCACGACACATTTGCTAATCTGCGCAAGATCAATTTGAAGATTAATCCGGAGAAGTGTGTGTTTGGTGTCCCCTCCAGAAAGATGCTTGGTTTCTTCGTGTCCCATCGGGGGATCGAAGGTAACCCCGACAAGATCAAAGCCATCGAGCAGATCCAAGCACCCAGGACAGTTAAGGATGTAAGGCACTTGACGGGATGCATTGCCGCACTAAGTAGATTCATTTCCATGTCTGCCGAGCATGCCCCGTCATTCTTTAAAATTTTGAAGAAGGCAGGGCCTATGAAGTGGACCCCGGAAACAGATGCAGCTCTGCAAGAATTAATGGCTGACCTATCATCTATGCCTACCTTGGTTGCACCCAAGCCCCAAGAGTCGTTGTTGCTATACTTGGCGGCAACCAACCAAGTGGTTAGTGTGGCCTTGGTAGCACGGCGAGAAGTGGATGAGGCAGAAAGTGGGAAGATAATGGCAGAGTTGGAAAAGGATCAGAGCAGCGATGAGCACGACAACGAAAGCAACCCCAAGGACGTGGCGGGGAAGAAAGTGGTGCAACGCCCAGTGTACTTCGTCAGCTCCTTATTACAAGGTGCTAGGTCAAGGTACTCTGGCATGCAAAAGTTGATCTTTGGTCTCATCATGACCTCAAGGAAACTGCACCACTACTTCCAAGCCCATGAGATCACGGTTGTCACTCGTTTTCCATTGCAAAGGAAACTCCGAAACCCTGAGGCTATTGGCAGAATAGTGGAGTGGGCTTTGGAGTTATCCAACTTTGGTTTGAAGTTTGAGAGCACATCAACTATTCAGAGCAGGGCACTGGAAGAGTTTATTGCAGAATGGACACCAACTCCTGATGAGGAAGTAACAGAGACATCTATCCCCGGCAAGGAATCACCCCAAGAATGGATTATGTATTTTGATGGTGCTTTTTCCCTACAAGGTGCAGGGGCTGGCGTGCTTCTCGTTGCCACCTCCGGGGAACACTTGAAGTACGTCGTCCAAATGCACTTTGCCCGGGAAGAAGTCACCAACAATACAACTGAGTATAAAGGGCTCTTTGCCAGGCTCAGAATTGCAGCAGAATTGGGAATCAAGAAGTTGATCATACGAGGAGATTCACAACTTGTGGTGAGACAAGTCAACAAGGATTATCAAAGCCCATTGATGGAAGCATACGTCGAGGAAGTGAGGAGATTGGAGGAGCACTTTGATGGGTTGCAAACAGAGCACATACCCTGTGAACAACATAGCTGATCACCTGTCAAAGTGTGCTGCGCAAAAGCTTCCTGTGGAACCAGGAACTTTTGTTCTTCGTCTCTCTCAGCCCTCCGTATCACCAGCCACAATGGCGCGGAAAAGGAGAAAGTTGGACTACGGTAAGCCTCTCCCGGTCGAGCCATATGCTCCCAGTAGAGACCCTGCCGGAAACAACTCCTCACAGACTGTCGGACCACCCCATCCAGCCGGGCCCATGGACCCCGTGAACGAGGCTGGTGCTCCCGCAGCAGAGGAGGTGCTGCTAGTCCTTGTTGCCGAGCCCCAGGCTCCAACTTGGGCAAGGCACATCGTCCGCTTCCTCCAAACCGGAGAACTTCCGGCGACCAAGATGAAGCTGAGAAAGTAGCCCAGAGGGCCTGTATGTATCAGTTTGTCGATGACACTCTATACAGAAGGAGGCCCAACAGTGTGAAATTAAAGTGTGTCTGCCGGAAGGATGGAAAGGAAATGCTGGCTGAGATTCACAGAGGAATGTGCGGCTCACACATTGGATCAAGGGCATTGGTTGGGAAAGCATTCCGGCAAGGATTCTATTGGCCCACAACCCTCCAAGATGCGGTCGAGCTCATCATGACATGTGAAGCCTGCCAGATCCATTCCAAGAAAACACACCTGCCTGCTCAAACCATTCAGACAATCCCTTTATCATGGTCATTTTCGGTCTGGGGGCTCGATATCCTCGGCCCCTTCCCCCGAGCAATCGGGGGCTTTGAATTCTCTTTGGTCGCTATCGACAAGTTTACAAAGTGGCCGGAAGTGACTGCCGTGAGAAAGGTGACTGCTCAGTCAGCTATCAAGTTCTTGAAAGAATTGGTGTGTCGTTTTGGACTTCCGGCAAGGATCATCACCGATAATGGCACCCAATTCACGAGCCACACCTTCATGCAATATGTACCCTCGGATGCAAGATCTCATTCGCCTCTGTGGCACACCCCTAGAGCAATGGACAAGCTGAGAGGGCGAACGCTGAAGTGCTACGTGGACTCAGGAGAAGAACTTTTGATACGCTGCAGAAGCATGGCAGACGGTGGATCGAGGAGCTATCGGTAGTTCTCTGGTCCCTCAGGGTGACACCTAACCGAGCTACCGGGCATACTCCCTTCTCCCTGGTCTACGGGGTAGAAGCAGTTATCCCCACGGAACTCATTTACGGGTCCCCTCAAGTGCTTGCCAATGATGAAGTAGCGCAAGATCAGCACCAGCGTGATGACGCTGTGCTACTCGAGGAGAACCGTCTCCGGGCTACTATGTGTGCTGCATGCTACCAGCAAGCCCTGCGTCGCTATCACAACCGCAGGGTTCATGCCTGGTGTTTTGAGGAAGGTGACCTTGTACTTAGGCGCGTTCAGTCCGCCAAGGGTACAAACAAGCTGTCACCAAAGTGGGAAGGCCCTTATCGGGTGGTACGAGTAACCAGCCTGGCGCAGTCCATCTAGAGACCGGAGATGGCACTCAGTTGCAAAACTCATGGAATATTGAGCATCTTCGCAAGTACTACCCATAAGGCACGAGGCTGTCGGGCACTGCCTGGCAGGCACTCTTTTGTACAGGCCTTGACTCAACTACATGTAACCCCTTGCACAAAGCCGAGGCGATGACCCCGTGGAAGAAAAAATAAAGAAGCGCTGTAGGGGGGGGGCAACTAAGATTGCATGCATGCATGAGCACACCAAGATCATTGCATAAGAATTTCATGAGCATTTGCATATGCATATAGATAGGATTGCATCTTGCATTCATTCTCATCTACATGGAAGTTGTAGGTTCCTACCATGTACTTGGCTTCAACAAGGGACGAGAAGATTGCACGGCACAGCGATCCCTGGGAAGCCAAACTGATAAGTTTTACCTCTTTTTAATTAGTGTTATGTAAATCTATAACTTTGCATGAGAAAACCTCGCCTCTCTTTTGAAACTCAGGTGCTCCCATCCATGACTCGAACGTTGCTTCACTCAGGGTGGTCGCAGTAGCCTTTGGTAAAAAGGAGCTGGCGGGGGGCTGGCCCCTTTGTCAGTTCCACGGCAGACGTAGCTCTTTGGCAAACAAAGAGGGTGCCGGCAGGATATCCTGCAGGGAAAAACTCATTTATTTTCATTAAAGAGGCACTCCAGCTCTGCATGGACATACACATGCACGGGTTCCCGACATGGCTCATCTTTTTCATTCATATGCCGATACAAGTACAAGCATTACAGAACACAAAGATGGACTCGAGGGATTACATTATTTGAATTAAAATTTGCCAAGTGCATGCTGATTTAAGATAGAAAAAAGATAAAGTGCCCCGTTACGCCTTTGCCCTTGTCCATCTCCTACAGGAAGAGGTCGAAGGAGCCGGAGGCAGGCAGAGCTGGAATTCAGCGTCTCCCCATGATCAGGACGACGCCGCTTCCCGGCAAGGAGGAAGAAATCGGAGGGCATGCATGGATGGTAACGCTGCCGGAGGACCAGATGGGAGGCACGGAGTCACCGGCAAACACGACTCGTTAGAACGGTCATCCCCGTTCTTGATGCATCATGGGTTGTCGCTTCCTTTCGCATCACTACCACCTAAAGACCTCGGCACGACCACCGCACCGGGCACCATGCTCTCTAAATCTTTCCACCGAGAGCATGGTCGTCCCTGGGAGCCCTAGCGTTGGAAGCACAACACGTCTTGAAGACGTGTGAGAAAGCAGGGAGCCTTCCCGTTTGACGAGAGAACCGCGCCCAGGAGGAGCTAGATTCGCCCCCGTTAGCGGAGAATCTCTCCTACGGTTTCTCCCCGATCTCGTGCAAGGAAGAAGAGTGGGGAGCGGTCAACTACCACGCGCCGTGTCCATCTCGAGCCGCGGCATGGTGTTGGTCGCGTCCCCTCCCACCAAAGTCAAGGCCACGAGCGACCCGGCGGCAAGCACACCGGGGTTGCCACTCCCGGCATCAGCGCCACACCGCCTGAACCTTCCCCTTAGATCCAAGGGAGATCCCAAGGAGAACCCAGGGGCTGGCCCAGGCTCTCCTCTTTGGCATCACCGGCGAAAGCAGAGAACAAGAGAAGAAGAGGGGGAATGCAAAGATGAATGACTCCACCCTCCTCCGCCCCTCTCTTTTATAGGTCGGGCGGGGACGGGCAGCTGCTCCATCAACGGGTGACCACCACCCTCCTCCGCCAATTCAAGGCGGGCGGGCCCTCTCCAAGATTCTCTCCCGCGCCTCGTGCCTCCGTTACCTACCCCACGCGATGCATGCAGCATACGTGACTAAGGATAAGGGCGCGTTGTGGGAAGAGTAAATTGGCAGTTTCTACCCCATGCGTTAAAGTCATTCACGGGCCATCACTGGAGCGGCCCCACCACTATTGGCTTTGCACCACGCGCGGGGAAACCGGAAACTGGCCCGAAATCAAGGGTAATGAAGCAGCAATGGAAACCTCAAGGAGGCAACCCCTCCAGCAACCCTGCCTATGACTAGAGGGGGTAAAATGACTCAGGAACCTTTGTATCTTGAGGGCCACCCTAAGAGAATTGAGCAGGATTCTCAGAGAACTAATGTTGATGCACCTAGTCCTTCTAAAAATAAGAAAAAGAAAAATGATAGGAGTTTGCATGCTTCTAGTGAACCTGTTGTTGACACACCTGAGAATCCCAATGATAGTTCTATTTCTGATGCTGAAACACAAACTGGTGATGAACATGAACCTAGTGATAATGTTAATGATGATGTTCATGTTGATGCTCAACCTAGCAATAACAATGATGTAGAAATTGAACCCGCTGTTGATCTTGATAACCCATAATCAAAGAATCAAAGTTATGATAAGAGAGACTTTGTTGCTAGGAAGCACGGTAAAGAAAGAGAACCATGGGTTCAGAAACGCATGCCTTTTTCTCCTAAACCATCCAAAAAAGACGATGAGGATTTTGAGCGCTTTGCTGAAATGATTAGACCTATCTTCTTGCGTATGCGTTTTGACTGATATGCTTAAAATGAATCCTTATGCTAAGTACATGAAAGATATTGTTACAAATAAAAGAAAGATACCGGAAGCTGAAATTTCCACCATGCTTGCTAATTATACTTTTAAGGGTGGAATACCTAAGAAACTAGGAGATCCAGGAGTACCAACTATACCATGCTCCATTAAAAGAAACTATGTTAGAACTGCTTTATGTGATCTTGGAGTTGGTGTTAGTGCTATGCCTCTCTCTTTATATCGTAGGCTTGATTTGATAAGTTGACACCTACTGAAATTTCTTTGCAAATGGCCGATAAATCAACTGCTATACCTGTCGGTATTTGTGAGGATGTGCCTGTTGTGGTTGCAAGCGTTACTATTTTAACGGACTTTGTTATTCTTGATATTCCCGAGGACGATAGTATGTCGATTATTCTTGGTAGACCCTTCTTGAATACTGCATTGGCTGTTATTGATTGCAACAAAGGCAATGTCACTTTTCATGTTAATGGTAATGAGCATACGGTACACTTCCCGGGGAAACAACCTCATGTCCATAGTATCAATTCTATTGAAAAAATTCCATCGATTATTATTGGAGGTTTTGAATTTATTCTTCCTACTATCAAGAAGAAATATGATATTCTTGTTATTGGGGATGTGCATATCCCCATTGAGGTAACCTAGTGCTATTCGAAAATTCTCTGGTTTCATGCGATTCGGAATGAGTTTGTTAACAAGACTTGATCAACCTTGTTAGTGGATTCCATTTGATGAGCATGAGATGGATGAAGTTAGAAAGCACAACTCTCTGTACCCTCCTTTGACTTCCCATTATTTAGATTAAATAAAGCAAAAGTAGTATTTTCTGTCAGTTTTCTAAATTACCTTGCAATAAAAACAATATACCCCGAAAATAAAAGTTCTCCAAATGCCCTGAAATTGAAATATGATTTTTTCTGGAATATTTAAGAATATCTGGCACTGAGAACACGTCAGGGGGAGCCAGCACCTGGCCACGAGGGTCCAGGGCGCGCCCCCTGCCTCGTGGGCCCCTGGTGGCCCCCCTCCACTTATTCCAGCACCCACACACTTCGTCTTCCTCTAGAAAAAGTGACCACATAGCTCAAACTCGTGTTCTAGCTCATCTTGTTGCGATTTTTGATCTCTTTGCTCAAAGCTCCACTCACAAAACTGCTTTGGGGGATTGTTCTTCGGTATGTGATTCCTCCAATGGTCCAATTAGTTTTTGTTCTAGTGCTTTATTTATTGCAAAATTTTCCTGCTTAGGTGACCCTGTTCTTGAGCTTGCATGTCAAATTTAAATGGTCCCAAGTAGTTTTAATGCATGATATAGTCACTAGGCACTTGTGGGAGTAGTTGCTATCAATTTTGTTGAGTTTGGTTCACTTTTATTTTGAGTTACTAAACATTTCAAAAAATGATGAAGAGATTATTGAGAGGCTCTTCCAGCCAAAGCTCAAGGGATAAGCAAAGTGAGGAGGATAAGAAGCCCAAATATAATCTTCCTCGCATCGCGGAAGTTCGGCCGTGTGAATGGACTTGTGATGAGTTCTTGAAGGCAGCCGGGATTCATGATGATTTTTATTATTTAGCTGAGAATGCAGGCCTCATCGACTTCCTCCACGACCAACTCGATCAGTATCTCCTACTCACTAATATTTTTGTGCAAAATTTTCATTTCCATGCTAGGAGATCACCACCTTCGGTGGATTTTTATTTATATGACGAGTATAAGGAGATGTCACTTTATGACTTTTGTGGGGTTTGCAAGTTGCCCTTTGAGGGAAGCATAGAGGAACCACATCATAACGATGTGGAAGGGTTTATTGATATGATCGCTGTAGGGGAAAGGAGGAAGGTTTCCGATGCAAGCATTACTAGCATACACTTTCCTGTTCTATGTTACTTTGCAATATTTGCTAGTAGATGCTTAATTGGTCGCGAGAACTGTGGAAATCTTACTGCCCCTGATATTATTATTCTGCGCCATGCTTTGTTTTGTGATACTACTTTTAGTTTAGGCGCTATTGTTGCTAAGCGGTTAAATCTGAAGCGTACGAAGGGTCCCATCTTTGGGGGTATCTTTGCTTCACGTCTTGCTAAATATTTTGAGATACCTATTAGACATTATGAGAAAGAGGAAAAGTTGCTGCCTCCTATTTTTCTAGACTACAAGAGTATGGTGGCACATGATTTTATTGTTAAGAATAAGAAAAAGATGCTTACCTATAGACTGCTATTTGATAAAAATTACTTTGAGACTATTACCTTGTCTGCTCCTTCTTTGTTCAACATGTTTTCAGGCAAGTACCTTATTCTGCCGGAGGCTTCATGCCTACCAGAGCCTAACATCAGTTCCGGAGCCCGAGCCAGAGCCACCACTTGATCCTCGCCGTTAGTCTGTTTATCAGTGGGATCCGGAGGAGATCGCTAACCAGTGGCACCCTGAGGACCCTCAGCACACCGGAGAGAGCAACTTTGATCCGTGGGCATAGACCAACTTAGGCCAAAAGCCTAAGCTTGGGGGAGTACGTATTTCTCACCGACATTACATTCATGTTCACACACTCATTCTAGTTGTCGGTGCTCATACTTTTCCATTGTACTATCCATGCTAGTTTATTTTCTTTTCTAAGCATTCTTCTTGTGTATTTGAATAACCTTAAGAAAAACCGAAAAAATAGTTGTAGCTTTTAGCTAGTTTACTTTTCATGCCTGTAGTAGTAGTAATTAAAAGAAAACCCAAAAATATTTCTCGTTCTTCTTTTGCTTGTTGGGAGCTTTCCCATGTAAATAGTTTTATTTTATTTCTTTTCTTTGGGGGTCGAGAGGAGAAGACCATGATGAAAATGTTGAAGTGGCTCTTATATGCATTACTGTTGATTTAACAAAGAGCCTATATTACCTTGTCTTCTCCCTTGAATTGAAATGCTTGCAGATTCCAGCTTAGTCCAATGCACGTGCACTATTATTATTATCCACACCGTTTGGTCGCGCGAGTGAAAGGCAATAATGACAATATATGATGGACTGATTGAGATGAGAGAAGCTGGTATGAACTCGACCTCTCTTGTTTTTGTAAATATGATTAGTTCATCGTTCCTGATTCAGCCTCTTATGAATGAAACATGTTTTCAATGACAATTAGAGATTATAGTTGCTTATGCCATGCTTAATTAGCTAGGAGTTTATAATGGTTTACCTTGCGTGCCAACATGCTATTAAAATGGTTGTGATGTGGTATGATAGGGTGGTATCCTCCTTTGAACGATTCGAGTGGCTTTACTTGGCACATGTTCACGCATGTAGTTGAAACAAAATCAACATAGCCTCCACGATATTTATGTTCATGGTGGATTATATCCTACTCATGCTTGCACTCAATGTTTATTAATTTTAATGCATGTTCATGACTGTTGTCGCTCTCTAGTTGGTCGCTTCCCAGTCTCTTTCTAGCCTTCACTTGTACTAAGCGGGAATACTGCTTGTGCATCCACTTCCATAAACCCCAAAGTTATTCTATATGAGTCTACCATACCTTCCTATATGCGGTATCTACCTGCCGTTCCAAGTAAATTTGTATGTGCCAAACTCTAAACCTTCAAATAAAATTCTATTTTGTATGCTCGAATAGCTCATGTATCAACTAGGGCTGTCTGTATCTTCCATGCTAGGCGGGTTATTCTCAAGAGGAGTGGACTCCGCTCCTCACTCACGAGAAAATGGCTGGTCACCGGGATGCCCAGTCCCTTGCTTAAACCAAATCAAAATAATTGCAAACAAAACTCCCCCAGGATTGTTGTTAGTTGGAGGCACCCATTGTTTCGGGAAAGCCATGGATTGATGCTTGTTGGTGGTGGGGGAGTATAAACTTTACCATTCTGTGTGGGAACTGTTGGTGTCAAAACCGGTGGATCTCGGGTAGGGGTCCCGAACTGTGCGTCTAGGGTCGAGGGTAACAGGAGACATGGGACACAATGTTTACCCAGGTTCGGGCCCTCTCTATGGAGGTAATACCCTACTTCCTGTTTGATTAATCTTTATGAATATGAGTATTACAAGAGTTGATCTACCACGAGATCGTGATGGCTAAAACCCTAGAAGTCTAGCTTGTATGACTATGATTATGATGGTTGATACGCCTCCAGCGTATCTATAATTTTTGATTGCTCCATGCTATATTATCTACTGTTTTGGACCATATTGGGCTTTATTTTCCACTTTCATATTACTTTTGGGACTAACCTATTAACTGGAGGCCTAGCCCAGAATTGCTGTTTTTTGCCTATTTCAGTGTTTTGAAGAAACGGAATATCAAACGGATTCCAAACGGAATGAAACCTTCGGGAACGTGATTTTCTCATCAGATATGATCCAAGAGACTTGGACCCACTATCAAGAAAGCCACGAGGCGGTCACTAGGGCGCGCCCCCTGCCTCGTGGGCCCCTCGAAGCTCCACCAACATACTCCTTCCTCCTATATATACCTACGTACCCACAAACGATCAGATACGGAGCCAAAAACCTAATTCCACTGCCACAACCTTCTGTACCCACGAGATCCCATCTTGGGACCTGTTCTGAAGCTCCGCTGGAAGGGGAATCGATCACGGAGGGCTTCTACATCAACACCATATCCCCTCCGATGAAGTGTGAGTAGTTTACCTCAGACCTTCGGGTCCATATTTAGTAGCTAGATGGATTCTTATGTCTTTTTGGATCCAATACAATGTTCTCCCCCTCTCTTGTGGAGATCTATTCGATGTAATCTTCTTTTTGCGGTGTGTTTGTTGAGACCGATGAATTGTGGGTTTATGATCAAGATTATCTATGAACAATATTTGAATCTTCTCTGAATTCTTTTATGTATGATTGGTTATCTTTGCAAGTCTCTTTGCATTATCAGTTTGGTTTGGCCTACTAGATTGATCTTTCTTGCAATGGGAGAAGTGCTTAGCTTTGGGTTCAATCTTGCGGTGTCCTTTCCCAGTGACAGTAGGGGCAGCAAGGCACGTATTGTATTGTTGCCATCGAGGATAACAAGATGGGGTATTTATCATATTGCATGAATTTATCCCTCTACATCATGTCATCTTGCTTAAGGCGTTACTCTGTTTTCATGAACTTAATACTCTAGATGCACGTTGGATAGCGGTCGATGAGTGGAGTAATAATAGTAGATGCAGGCAGGAGTCGGTCTAGTTGTCTCGGACGTGATGCCTATATACATGATCAGGCCTAGATATTCTCATAACTATGCTCAATTCTGTCAATTGCTCAACAGTAATTTGTTCACCCACCGTAGAAATACTTATGCTCTTGAGAGAAGCCACTAGTGAAATCTATGGCCCCCGGGTCTATTCTCATCATATCAATCTCCTATCACTTTATATTTGCTTTGCTTTTTTACTTTTGCCTTTTATTTTACCTTGCATCTTTATATCAAAAATACCAAAAATATTATCTATCATCTCTATCCGATCTCACTCTCGTAAGTGACCGTGAAGGGATTGACAACCCCTAATCGCGTTGGTTGCGTTGAGCTATTGTTTTGTGTAGGTACGAGGGACTCACGCATGGCCTCCTACTGGATTGATACCTTGGTTCTCAAAAACTGAGGGAAATACTTACGCTACTTTGCTGCATCATCCTCTCCTCTTCGGGGAAATCCAACGCAGTGCAAAAGGGGTAGCAATGGTTGGCCTCTACGGGCCTAGCCCTTCGGTTTATAGACACTAGAGGGATCTAGGGTTACATAAGGTCGGTTACAAAGAAAGGAATCTTCATATTTTGCCGCCAAGCTTGCCTTCCATGCCAAGGAGAGTCCCATTCGGACATGGGAGAAAGTCTTTAGTCTTTGTATCTTCACGGCCCATCAGTCCGGCCCATACATAACAGGTCGGACGCCCGAGGACCCCTTAGTCCAGGACTCCCTCAGTAGCCCCTGAACCAGGCTTCAATGATGAGGTGTCCAGCGCGCAGGTTGTCTTCGGCATTGCAAGGCGGGTTCTTCCTCTGATGACTTCAAAGTGATGTATTTGGCCTTCCATTTAATGTCATACCCCTCGGCTTCTGCGAATCAAAAATTTCAGCTTCCACATGTCGAGCGAATGTGATAGGTCAGGGTGTTTTTACACATAAAACCCCGGCCATGCAAGGAGGAATGTTTATTTAAAGAGATTGGATCTCAGATCCATTCAGCACCACGCGGAAAAATCCTTAGAGCTTGCTAGGAAAGGCCACTACCACATGGCTAGCGCTTCCAGCTCTTCCTCCCGTCCCTGCATCCCAGAAAAAGGCGATTGGGAGAAATGTTCTGTATCCCACGGTTAGCTAGTGAAGCTGCAAACACAGGGATTTCTTCCCCCCATGGATCTGGTCCCTGTTCGGGAAGGGTTGACCTCCTTCAATGACGAGGCCCAGGCGGAGAATTTCCCCAACCCATCTAGGGGGAGCGAGTGTGCTTCGTCCCTTATCTGCTAAGAGATGTCAGATTTCCAATTCATCCGTTCCTCCGAGGGCTTCTGGAGTATTATGGCCTCCAACTGCAAAACTTCACTCCCGCCTTCATCCTGCAAATCGCGGGTTACGTGGCTCTTTGTGAGCTGTTCCTGGGTTGTGAGGCCCATTTTGAATTTTGGAGAAAGCTCTTCTGTCTCGTCCTGCGTAACTACAAGGGATCCATATTTGAAGTGAGTGGAGCCGAGGTATGGCGCATCGCAGAGACCGGATACCTGTCCGGCACACCGAAGAAAGCATCCGAAGAGTGGCCTTCTGCATGGTTCTATATCGAGGACGTCGCACTTCCTGACCCGGTTCGGAGGGGTCTTCCCGAGTTCACAAGCGTTCCTTTGAAGAAATGCCACAGTTGGCGCCCTTGAAGCCCCGAGGAGGAAGATAGTGCGGAAGTTCGTCAACTCATGAGCAAGATAAAGACACTCGCCCAGTTCGGATTATCAATAGTCGAGGTAATGGCGACTTCCATAGTACGGGGGGTTCAGCCACTCCAATATAGAAGGCTTCCCATGTGGCACTACAATGGGGAGGATGCCGCCTCCCGCTGCGGCCGGAAGGGTCCGGACACCCCCGCCGCTCTGGCCGAAATATTGGCCGAACTGTTCAAAGGGGAGGAGGAGGAATTTCTTCGTATCAAGCGCAGAGATGGATTTTCCATGTACGATCCTCTTAGCTGGGTAAGTCCCCACCACTCTACTCTACTCACTCCACTCCCTGAACCACTTCCAATGAATACAAATTCGTCCATTCATAACAGCACTGGCGAAAGATCTTCGAGGGGCTTCACAGCCCCGCCCCGCAGCCAGTGGGCCACAACTGGGACCTTGGCCCCGGATTTGAAGAGGATCCGGATAT
The DNA here is from genome assembly GCF_018294505.1 of Triticum aestivum. NCBI lineage: Eukaryota > Viridiplantae > Streptophyta > Magnoliopsida > Poales > Poaceae > Triticum > Triticum aestivum. The sequence continues at coordinate 322,579,679 of NC_057806.1, read as the reverse complement.
ATTCGTGGTGCTCGAGGATGGAGTGTTTTACCAGGCGAGCTATGACGGCACAGAAGTGGCCATCACCACCATTACCCCGGTCTTCTCCCTGCTTCACATGTAAGTAATCAGGAGACATCTCCTCCGAAAGAGTTCCCTCGTTCTACCTCACCCACCGCACTGTCTCGTGCTCAAAAGGGGAGGCGTTCGGCGCGCCATGCTACCCAAGAGGCGACTCCAAAGAGAGCGGCCCCTACACCGGGCAAGCCGTCAAAGAGGAAGGCTAACGAAGACGCGGCCGAGCCTTCATCGAATAGGTATTGATTTGTGAATATGCCCCTTGGCAGTCACATCCAACTGTGACATTATCCGCTGTGTTTTATCAGGAAAAGCGTTCACCGGACTATGTCCAGGGATCCCGCCGGCCGCGCCTCCACGAGTCAGGTTCTCGACCCTACTTTAAAGGCAAGGGCTGATGCGGGAGTGACGCCGGAATGTCCTTCGGTGGAGGAGTCGGATGATGTATCCGTCACAAACTCAGGAGTGGAGAGCGTCATGAATCATCGGTGCCGAAGAGCTGTTCTACGCGACCCCGACTTTACGAACGAGGCATTCAATGCCTTCAGCTCGGCTGGTGCATATATCCAAGCTGCTCGAGACGGGCTTGCCAGAGCCACGGACCAACATATAAAAGATATGCGGGTAAGTTTATTATACAAAACTGATAATTATATACCAATAGCCCCTGAGACTTGAAGCAGTTGATACAACTGATTTAAGGATCATTGTATAACCAGGTGTTGTCGAAGAAAACTGACCTGTTGTCTCAGGAACTGGAAAAGTGTCAGACCCAGCTAACTACTTCTACCACCGAACTGGAGAAATCCAAGAAGGCATCACCTGGTAATGTTCCCCTCCATCAAGAAAGCATAATTGTATACCGGTAATGCTAACACTATTGCTCATCTTATGGCAGGATCGTCAGATGAACTGAAGGAGTAACTGAAAGCCACCCAAGTGGAAGAGCAAGAAGCCAAAAGACCGCTGGCCGCGGGCGAACGTGTGCTGCCACGAGTGAGAGATGAGAAAAACAAGCTGCAGGATGCCCACACCCAGTTGGGCGAAGAACTAAAAGATGTACGGGCCCAGCTGGCTGATTCGTAAAGGAAAATAAGAGGCTGTGCGGCCGCATATTTGGTATGTGGTCACACTTACCTGTGTGTAGTTTGGAGATGAAAGGGACTGACAGAATTATATCTGTAGGTATGCTAACCGTCCGTCCTAAAGAGGAGATGTCCGGAATCTCGAGCGATCTGCTGCAAGACCTGTCGCAAATGCATGAGCAAGCTCGGCAGGTGATGCGAAGTGTTGCCAAGGCCTTATGGCCATCCGCCTCCCCTCCAGGAAGGATGGAGGAGCTTATACAGCTATTCAAGGGAGCACGGCGGCGCTTCCGATTATGGAAGATATCGGCCTGCCGAGAAGGTGCACGAGAAGCCCGGGCCATGGTGAAAACATGGTATACCAAGTTAGATCCAAATCATATGGCGTGAGTCAGACCTCTAGGGTCAGATGGGAAAGGAATTCCCGTGAGTTTGGTATATGACCAAGTAGAAGTAGCTGCCAGATATTCCCAACGGGATTGTAAGTTAGACAGCCCGTTAGACGGTATAGAGGAGGAAATTTATGAGTCCAAGTGACTATGTACTTTCCTTGACGTATTTGTCCCTAGCTGGATTGTAAAACGATTGTCATGGCAGACCTTTTCGCTTTGACCTCTGGACCCGAAGGAGCAGAGTGTTTCTGAATACCTAAGCGACAAAATATACCGGGGTGTGCATGGAAACCAGGCGTAGGGGTCATAGTTGCTTGAACAGACAAGTTGTATCCGGCTAGCTATGTTATATTACATTGTAATTGTAAGAAACATCTTCCAGAGAGAATATTTCCGTTAAGGGTTCCTTTCCCTGGGTGTACATGCGTTAATGTGCATGTCCGAACTGTGTTTGAAAAAATCGCAGTATATTCAACATCGGGGGGTTCATATTTTAATAACTGTAAAAACATCTTTAGTTTGCCGACAGAATATTCCCTTAAGAATGCTAGCTTTCGGCTTTACCCAGTCTGAGGTACACATCCATATGACCATGCAGTAACAATCACAGAGGTGCTCCCTTTATGCCCTAGCTGAACTAACGGGAACGTAGGGCATAAGCACAAGAGCCAAGCAACCCAGCTTGGCCAAAACTTAAGTCATATCGATGCATATAATGGCGAAGAAAAGGTACATATGGGGAAAGCGCGCATATGTGATGAGCTTGATGCTCGAAAAATAACAATAATAAGCTTTTGTCAGAGAAGCCCCCAGGTATAATTGACGTACATATTTTAAGATGTGTATGTCACAAGTGCACGGTTTAGCCGTACTAGATTTAAGGCTAAAAAGGAAAAAAGAGAAAAGAGAGGAAAAAGTAATGGAAACGATAGGGGGAAGGAGACAAAAAAAGAGTCCAGCGCTAGGCATAGAATCTTCAGAGTCTGGCCGCGTTCCAGGGGTTCGGCTCTAGGCGGTTGTCTGATGCATCACGCAGGCGGTACGCTCCTCCGGTGAGAACTTCGTCAATGATGAAGGGACCCTCCCACTTGGGCTTGAGTTTGTCCTTTTTCTTATCCGACAGGCGTAGAACAAGTTCGCCAACATTATAAGTCTTGGCCCGCACTTCTCTGCTTTGATACCTCCGAGCCTGCTGTTGGTAAAATGCGGAACGGGCTTTTGCAACATCGCGCTCCTCCTCCAGGTCATCTAAGCCGTCCTGCCGATCAAGCTCGGCCTCTCTCTCTTCGTACATGCACACTCGAGGTGAGTCATGAATAATGTCGCAGGGTAACACAGCCTCTGCACCGTACACCATGAAGAAAGGTGTATATCCGGTAGTGCGATTGGGCATGGTCCGTAGCCCCCAGAGTATGGAGTCGAGCTCCTCAACCCAGTGCTTGTCTGCTTCTTTCAAAGACCGCACCAGTCTAGGCTTGATGACGCTCATAATAAGACCATTGGCTCGTTTGATTTGACCGTTTGTTTGCGGGTGATAGACAGAGGCATAATCGAGCTTAATGCCCAGATTGGCGCACCAGTTTCTCACCTCATCGGCTGTGAAATTAGAGCAGTTATCGGTGATGATTATGTGTGGGACACCATAACGGTGTACAACGCCGTATATAAAGTCTATCACTCGTCCGGACTCAACCGTTTTAACTGGTTTAGCCTCTATCCACTTAGTGAATTTATCCACCATGACTAGCAGATATTTTTTCTTATGGCTTCCTCCTTTAAGGGGTCCAACCATATCAAGCCCCTAGACCGCGAAAGGCCAAGTGATGGGGATTGTTTGTAGAGCAGTGGATGGCATACGGCTCTGGTTGGCGAAAAGCTCACATTTGACGCAACGTTGGACAAGGCATGTGCATCTGCTCGGGTCGTCGGCCAATAGAAACCTGTACGGAAGGCCTTGCTTACAAGGGCCCGAGCCGCGGCATGATGACCACCGAGACCTGCATGAATTTCAGCTAAGAGTTGCCGCCCCTATTCCTCGGAGATACATCTTTGGAGTACTCCGGTAGCGCTTTTCTTGTAGAGTTCCCCTCCGTGGACTTTGTAGGCTTTAGAGCGCCGGACAATGCGGCGAGCGTCATTCTGATCCTCAGGGAGTTCTCGCCTATTAATGTAGGCTAAGAAGGGTTCGGTCCATGGGGCAATGACTACCATTATGAGATGGACCGACGGTGTTATTTCAGTGGCTGAGCCCCCGATGATATCAGTGTGTCCGACATCTGAGGTTATATTTGGGTCTGGACTGTTGTTGCCGCTCTCCCCTTGCCACACCACGGACGGCTTGAAAAGCCTTTCCAGAAAGATGTTAGGTGGGACGGGGTCGCGCTTGGCGCCGATGCGAGCAAGGACATTCGCCGCTTGGTTACTTTCTCGAGCCACATGATGGAACTCGAGCCCCTCAAAACGGGACGAGATTTTAAGAACAGCGTTGCGATAAGCTACCATTTTCGGATCTTTGGCATCGAAATCTACATTTATTTGAGATTTTGCGAGGTTTGAGTCCCCGCGCACTTCCAGGCGTTGTATGCCCATGGAGACAGCCATCCGAAGTCCATGCAACAAGGCCTCATATTTAGCTGCATTGTTGGAGTCTGTGTATAATATTTGGAGTACGTATTGAACTACGTCTCTAGTGGGGGACGTTAGGACAACGCCCGCCCCTAATCCCGCCAGCATCTTGGAACCATCGAAGTACATAACCCAGTTGGAATACGTGCCGTACTCTTTAGGGAGTTCGGCCTCTGTCCATTCGGCGACAAAGTCAGCCAGTACTTGGGATTTGATGGCCTGACGCGGTTTGTATGTTATGTAGAATGGAAGGAGCTCAATGGCCCACTTAGCAATCCGGCCTATCGCATCGCGGTTGTTTATTATGTCATTGAGTGGTACTTCGGAGGCCACCGTGATTGAGCACTCTTGAAAGTAGTGTCGTAGCTTCTGGGATGCCATGAAGACCGCGTATGCTATTTTTTGGTAATGAGGGTATCGGGATTTGCATGGTGTGAGGACAGTGGATACATAGTATACCAGTTTCTGGAGTGGGAACTTGTGTCCGTCCTACTCTCGCTCGACAACGAGCACGGCACTCACCACCTGGTGTGTTGCCGATATGTATAATAACATGGGTTCGCCGATGTTCGGCGTGGCCAGGATTGGGTTGCTCGCTAAAAGGGCCTTTATTTCCTCCAGTCCGGCCATTGCCGCATCCGTCCATTCGAAGTGGTCGGTGCATCGGAGAAGGCGGTAGAGTGGCAACGCTTTTTCTCCCAATCTGGAGATAAAGCGGCTTAAAGCTGCCACGCATCCCGCAAGTTTTTGGACCTGTTTAAGGTCCGTTGGCGTAGCCAATTGTGACAAAGCTCAGATTTTGGCTGGATTTGCCACAATTCCTCTATTGGAAACGAGGAAGCCCAGCAGTTTTCCGGCGGGGACGCCGAAAACACACTTTTTCGGATTGAGCTTGATGTCATATGCACGGAGGTTCTCGAATGTAATGTAAGACGTAGATCATCTATCAATGACTCGACGTGCCTGGTTTTGATGACAACGTCATCCACATATGCTTCAACTGTTTTGCCGATCTGTTTCTCCAAGCATGTTTGAATCATGCGTTGGTAAGTGGCACCAGCGTTTTTGAGCCCGAAAGGCATAGTGTTGAAGAAAAAAGGCCCATATGGGGTAAAGAATGTTGTTACGGCTTGACCGGACTCCTTCATCTTGATTTGATGGTACGCATCGAGGAAACACAGTGAGTTGTGTCCTGCGGTCGCATCAATAATCTGATCAATGCGAGGGAGGTGAAATGGATCCTTAGGGCAAGCCTTGTTGAGGTCTTTGAAATAGACGCACATGCGCCAGGATTTATCCTTCTTTGGTACCATCACCAGATTTGCTAGCTAGTCTGGGTGTTTTATTTCTTTGATGAACCCAGCCTCCAGTAACTTGGCTAGCTCCTCTCCCATGGCTTGTCGTTCAGGTTCGAAAAAACACCGCAATGTTTGCTTGACTGGTTTATATCCCTTCAAGATATTAAGGCTATGTTCGGCCAACCTACGTGGGATTCCTGGCATATCAGAGGGGTGCCAGGTGAATATGTCCCAGTTCTCGCGCAGGAACTCTCGTAGCGCGGCATCGACCGTTGGGTCGAGTTGTGCCCTGATGGATGATGTCTTCTTGGGGTCTGTCGTGTGGACTTGAAATTTGATTATTTCATCTGCTGGTTTAAAGGAGGTGGATTTGGGTCGCTTGTCCAGGATTACGTCATCCCTATCCACAGTGGAGCGCAACGCAGTCAGCTCTTCGACCGCGAGGGCCTCACACAATGCCTCGAGGGCTAGGGATGCGGTTTTATTTTCTGCGCGCAGAGCTATGTCCGGATCACTAGCAAGAGTGATGGTACTGTTGGGCCCGAGCATCTTGAGCTTCATGTACCCGTAATGAGGTATAGCTTGGAAGCGTGTGAATGCGTCTCACCCCAGTAGGGCGTGATATCCGCTGTTGAAAGGGGCCACTTGGAAGGTTATCCCTTTGGACCGATAATTCTCCGGCGTGCCGAATACCACGTCGAGCATGATTTTTCCCACGCATTGTGCCTCCCGACTGGGAATGATTCCCCGGAAGGTCGTGCTACTTTACTCAATGCGGTTCCTATCTATTTCCATTTTTATGAGTGTGTCCTCGTAGATGAGGTTTAGTCTGCTGCCGCCGTCCATGAGCACTTTGGTGAGCCGGAAGCCGTCCACGATTGGACTAAGGACCAAGGTGGATGGTGCCCGGACTGTCCTGAATTTTGGTTCGTCACCTGCATTGAAAGTTATGGCTGTGGCGTTCCAGGGGTTTATTGCTGCGACTTGGCAGACTTCGGAGAGGTCGCGGAGTGCCCTTATGCGCTGATTTTTTCAAGCAAAGGTCTCGAAGACCGTCAACAATCTGAGGTCGTCGTCTTCCGGGGGGGTGTTGTGTTGGGGTATTTTTGGTGAGGAGATCTTCGCCGCTCTTGGCCACTTGCCGGAGTATCCAACATGCTCTAAGGCTATGGGTTGGTGTGGTGTCCGGTGTTGTATGTATTTTGCATGGCCTGTCGAGCCATCCCTCCAGAACAGTTCCGCGCCCCATAATGGGCTTTGATTTCTTTACTATTGGGCCAGGCGCCCCACGAGGGTGCGTCCTTTTTGCCCTGACGAGGGGCTGAGTTGAAGCCGGTGGTTCCCAATGAGCTGCCTGAGTTTTCCAGGCACTTTCCTTTGCACAGTACTTCTGTACTATGGTTGCCAAGTCAGCGAAGTGTAATACGCGACGGCGGTTGATGGCGTTGAGGATTCCTTCGTCCGTGCAATTGTTGCAGAATACTGAGATCCCCTCTTCATCGCGGCAATCTTTAATCTTGTCTTTGACAAGGAGGAATCTGGCCCAAAAGTGATGGACCGTCCCCTGAGACTGTTGTCGTATGTACATAAGAAGACGTATCGCCGGGTGGGTGGGTGGTTTTAAATCTAAACCCTGGCCCGATTTGGGGTCCAGAGTTTGTAAATCTTCTGAACTTAATGGTTCGAACTCCGGGATATCAACTGACGTTTTAGGCCCGTCGACCAATTCTAGGTTCAGAGGGCAGGGCACATCATTCCGCGGACAGGTATTCAGCTCCTCGAGCTCAGAAATCTGAACATAGTTCGTCCTCAATATAGAGGAAGAGTTATTGTCTTGCTCCTCCACCACCGCTATCTGATGGGTGATCGGCGGAGATTTGATTTCTCTCTGATCAGGTTTAAGCCCAATCCGATCATAGTCTATAGTGACCCCCAAGGCGGCGATGCGATCTAGGAGTTCGTTTAAAGATGACAACTCTGTCGGATCCATCCGTCTGGAGTATTCGGAGTCAAAGCAGAGACGATTTTCGATGACTCGAGAGGTCATCGTCGGCTTAAGGGCCGAACAGGCGGTCATGGTAAAGCCGCCAAGTCGGAGGGTTTGGCCCGAAGCCAGGGCTCCTCCGGAGGTGATATTATCCTTGATAATAAGGCGGGTCATCAACCCTATCTTCGACGTCACAACGGAACTCTCAATGAAAGCACCAATGTTGGTGTCAAAACCGGCGGATCTCGGGTAGGTGGTCCCGAACTGTGCGTCTAGGTTCGAGGGTAACAGGAGACAGGGGACACAATGTTTACCCAGGTTCAGGCCCTCTCTATGGAGGTAATACCCTACTTCCTGCTTGATTGATCTTGATGAATATGAGTATTACAAGAGTTTTAGGAGTTTGAGGAGTTCATGTATTCGAAGTGACAATAATCGGGACCACTCCCGGTGATGATCGTAGTTTCAGGAGTTCATGTATTCACTATGTGTTAATGCTTTGGTCCGGTACTCTATTAAAAGGAGGCCCTAATATCCCTTAGTTTCCAATAGGACCCCGCTGCCACGGGAGGGTAGGACAAAAGATGTCATGCAAGTTCTTTTCCATAAGCACGTATGACTGTATTCGGAATACATGCCTACATTACATTGATGAGCTGGAGCTAGTTCTGTGTCACCCTATGTTATAACTGTTGCATGAATAATCGCATCTGACATAATTATCCATCAATGATCCAATGCCTACAAGCTTTTCAAATATTGATCTTCGCTTAGTTACTCTGCCACTATTACAATTACTACAAAATTGTTGTTGTTACTTTTGCCACCGCTACCGTTACTTCCATACTACTTTGCTACTAAATACTTTGCTGTAGATATTAAGTTATCCAGGTGTGGTTGAATTGACAACTCAACTGCTAATACTTGAGAATATTCTTCGGCTCCCCTTGTGTCGAATCAATATATTTGGGTTGAATACTCTACCCTCGAAAACTATTGCGATCCCCTATACTTGTGGGTTATCAGCGAGTCATGCGTCGCTTTTTCCCCCTCCCTCCCTCTAGCTTATGTCATCTGCTTCTCCCACAATCGCCAATGGAACCAGTCCGTCGTTGTCGCTCAGCCACTCCGCCGTCATTAGAGGACAGCTCCAGCTGGGAGGCTACACCGCGGCGGCAGCGCAGTCCCTGCCATGGTGTAGTGCGTGTGGCGTCCCTGTTGGGTGTGCGCGAAACACCCACCACACGCACCGCCGCCGGTGCCCATCGGCAGCTGTTGCCGGCCGCCGTTGCCGCCACACCACCGTCGAAATCCAGGGCCATCTCCCACTCCGCCGCCACGGCCCGAAGGCGGGAAGTGGATATCGTGGCCGCCACCCCAGTGCCGGCCACCGTGGTCATCACCCACTCCGCCACCGCGGCCCGAAGGCGGGAGGTGGTGGTCATGGCCGCCACCCTGTCGTGAGGGCCGCCGTGGCCGCCAGCCCACTATCGACCGCCGGGGTCATCACTGATACGTCTCCAACGTATCTATAATTTTTGATTGCTCCATGCTATATTATCTTCTGTTTTGGACATTATTGGGCTTTATTATACACTTCTATATTATTTTTGGGACTAGCCTATTAACCGGAGGCCCAGCCCAGAATTGCTGTTTTTTGCCTATTTCAGAGTTTCGCAGAAAAAGACTATCAAACGGAGTCCAAACGGAATGAAACCTTCAGGAACGTGATTTTTGGAACGAACATGATCCAGAGGACTTGGACCCTACGTCAAGAAAGCTACCAGGAGGCCACGAGGTAGGGGGCGCGCCTACCCCCCTGGGCGCGCCCTCCACCCTCGTGGGCCCCATGTTGCTCCACCGACGTACTCCTTCCTCCTATATATACCACTAAACGATCAAAAGGAGAGCCAAAAACCCTAACTCCACCGCCGCAACCTTTTGTACCCATGAGATCCCATCTTGGGGCCTGTTCCGGAGCTCCGTCGGAGGGGGCATCGATCACGGAGGGCTTCTACATCAAGACCATAGCCTCTCCGATGAAGTGTGAGTAGTTTACCTCAGACCTTCGGGTCCATAGTTATTATCTAGATGGCTTCCTCTCTCTTTTTGGATCTCAATACAATGTTCTCCCCCTCTCTTGTGGAGATCTATTCGATGTAATCTTCTTTTGCAGTGTGTTTGTTGAGACCGATGAATTGTGGGTTTATGATCAAGTTTATCTATGAACAATATTTGAATCTTCTAAATTCTTTTATGTATGATTGGTTATCTTTGCAAGTCTCTTCGAATTATCAGTTTGGTTTGGCCTACTAGATTGATCTTTCTTGCAATGGGAGAAGTGCTTAGCTTTGGGTTCAATCTTGCGGTGTCCTTTCCCAGTGACAGTAGGGGCAGCAAGGCACATATTGTATTGTTCCCATCGAGGATAACAAGAAGGGGTTTATATCATATTGCATGAGTTTATCCCTCTACATCATGTCATCATGCTTAAGGCGTTACTCTGTTCTTATGAACTTAATACTCTAGATGCATGTTGGATAGCGGTCGATGTGTGGAGTAATAGTAGTAGATGCAGGCAGGAGTCGGTCTACTTGTCACGGACGTGATGCCTATATACATGATCATACCTAGATATTCTCATAACTGTGCTCAATTCTGTCAATTGCGCAACAATAATTTGTTCACCCACCATAAATACTTATGCTCTCGAGAGAAGCCACTAGTGAAACCTATGGCCCCCGGGTCTATTTTCCATCATATTAATCTTCCAACAATTAGCTATTTTCGTTGCCTTTTAATTTACTTTGCATCTTTATCACAAAAAATAGCAAAAATATTATAGAACTTGGCTTGTATATTCCAACAATGGGCCTCCTCAAGTGCCCTAGGTCTTCGTGAGCAAGCAAGTTGGATGCACACCCACTTAGTTTCTTTTGTTGAGCTTTCATATATTTATAGCTCTAGTGCATCCGTTGCATGGCAATCCCTACTCCTTGCATTAACATCAATCAATGGGAATCTCCATAGCTCATTGATTAGTCTCGTTAATGTGAGACTTTCTCCCTTTTTGTCTTCTCCACATAACCCCCATCATCATATTCTATTCCACCCATAGTGCTATATCCATGGCTCACGCTCATGTATTGCGTGAAGGTTGAAAAAGCTTGAGATTACTAAAATATGAAACAATTGCTTGGATTGTCATCGGGGTTGTGCATGATGAGAGCATTCTTGTGTGACGAAAATGGAGCATGACTAAACTATATGATTTGTAGGGATGAACTTTCTTTGGCCATGTTATTTTGAGAGGACATAATTGCTTAGTTAGTATGCTTGAAGTATTATTATTTTTATGTCAATATTGAACTTTTATCTTGAATCTTTCGGATCTGAATATTCATACCACAATTAAGAAGAATTACATTGAAATTATGCCAAGTAGCATTCCACATCAAAAATTCTGTTTTTATCATTTACCTACTCGAGGACGAGCAGGAATTAAGCTTGGGGATGCTTGATACATCTCCAACTTATCTATAATTTTTGATTGCTCCATGCTATATTATCTTCTATTTCGGACATTATTGGGCTTTATTATACACTTTAATATTATTTTTGGGACTAACCTATTAACCGGAGGCCCAGCCCAGAATTGCTGTTTTTTGCCTATTTCAAAGTTTCGCAGAAAAGTAATATCAAACGGAGTCCAAACGGAATGAAACCTTTGGGAACGTGATTTTCGGAACGAACGTGATCCAAAGGACTTGGACCCTACATCAAGAAAGCTACCAGGAAGCCACGAGGTAGGGGGCGCGCCCTCCACCCTCGTGGGCCCCATGTTGCTCCACCTACGTACTCCTTCCTCCTATATATACCTACGTACCCCCAACCGATCAAAAGGAGAGCAAAAAAACCTAATTCCACCACCGCAACCTTCTGTACCCATGAGATCCCATCTTGGGGCCTGTTCCGAAGCTCCGCCGGAGGGGGCATCGATCACGGAGGGCTTCTACATCAACACCATAGCCTCTTTGATGAAGGGTGAGTAGTTTACCTGAGACCTTCGGGTCGATAGTTATTAGCTAGATGGCTTCCTCTCTCTTTTTGGATCTCAATACAATGTTCTCCCCCTCTCTTGTGGAGATCTATTCGATGTAATCTTCTTTTGCGGTGTGTTTGTTGAGACCGATGAATTGTGGGTTTATGATCAAGTTTATCTATGAACAATATTTGAATCTTCTGAATTCTTTTATGTATGATTGGTTATCTTTGCAAGTCTCTTTGCATTATCAGTTTGGTTTGGCCTACTAGATTGATCTTTCTTGCAATGGGAGAAGTGCTTAGCTTTGGGTTCAATCTTGCGGTATCCTTTCCCAGTGACAGTAGGGGCAGCAAGGCACGTATTGTATTGTTGCCATCGAGGATAACAAGAAGGGCGTTTATATCATATTGCATGAGTTTATCCCTCTACATCATGTCATCAAGCTTAAGGCGTTACTCTGTTCTTATGAACTTAATACTCTAGATGCATGCTGGATAGCGGTCGATGTGTGGAGTAATAGTAGTAGATGCAGGCAGGAGTCGGTCTACTTGTCTCGGACGTGATGCCTATATACATGATCATACCTAGATATTCTCATAACTATGATCATACCTCAAAGTAGCACCATGATCTTCATGATAGAGAGTCTCTTGTTTTGTCACTTTCATATACTAGTGGGAATTTTTCATTATAGAACTTGGCTTGTATATTCCAACAATGGGCCTCCTCAAGTGCACTAGGTCTTCGTGAGCAAGCAAGTTGGATGCACACCCACTTAGTTTCTTTTGTTGAGCTTTCATATATTTATAGCTCTAGTGCATCCGTTGCATGGCAATCCCTACTCCTTGCATTAACATCAATCGATGGGAATCTCCATAGCTCATTGATTAGCCTCGTTAATGTGAGACTTTCTCCCATTTTGTCTTCTCCACATAACCCCCATCATCATATTCTATTCCACCCATAGTGCTATATCCATGGATCACGCTCATGTATTGCGTGAAGGTTGAAAAAGTTTGAGATTACTAAAGTATGAAACAATTGTTTGGATTGTCATCGGGGTTGTGCATGATGATAGCATTCTTGTGTGATGAAAATGGAGCATGACTAAACTATATGATTTGTAGGGATTAACTTTCTTTGGCCATGTTATTTTGAGAGGACATAATTGCTTAGTTAGTATGCTTGAAGTATTATTATTTTTATGTCAATATTGAACTTTTATCTTGAATCTTTCGGATCTGAATATTCATACCACAATTAAGAAGAATTACATTGAAATTGTGCCAAGTAGCATTCCACATCAAAAATTCTGTTTTTATCATTTACCTACTCAAGGACGAGTAGGAATTAAGCTTGGGGATGCTTGATACATCTCCAACTTATCTATAATTTTTGATTGCTCCATGCTATATTATCTTCTATTTCGGACATTATCGGGCTTTATTATACACTTTAATATTATTTTTGGGACTAACCTATTAACCGGAGGCCCAGCCCAAAATTGCTGTTTTTTGCCTATTTCAAAGGTTCGCAGAAAAATAATATCAAACGGAGTCCAAACGGAATGAAACCTTCGGGAACGTGATTTTCGGAACGAACGTGATCCAGAGGACTTGGACCCTACATCAAGAAAGCTACCAGGAAGCCACGAGGTAGGGGGCACGCCCTCCACCCTCGTGGGCCCCATGTTGCTCCACCTACGTACTCCTTCCTCCTATATATACCTACGTACCCCGAAACAATCAAAAGGAGAGCGAAAAAACCTAATTCCACCGCCGCAACCTTCTGTACCCGTGAGATCCCATCTTGGGGCCTGTTCCGGAGCTCCGCCGGAGGGGGCATCGATCACGGAGGGCTTCTACATCAACACCATAGCCTCTTTGATGAAGGGTGAGTAGTTTACCTTAGACCTTTGGGTCGATAGTTATTAGCTAGATGGCTTCCTCTCTCTTTTTGGATCTCAATACAATGTTCTCCCCCTCTCTTGTGGAGATCTATTCGATGTAATCTTCTTTTGTGGTGTGTTTGTTGAGACCGATGAATTGTGGGTTTATGATCAAGTTTATCTATGAACAATATTTGAATCTTCTGAATTCTTTTATGTATGATTGGTTATCTTTGCAAGTCTCTTTGCATTATCAGTTTGGTTTGGCCTACTAGATTGATCTTTCTTGCAATGGGAGAAGTGCTTAGCTTTGGGTTCAATCTTGCGGTGTCCTTTCCCAATGACAGTAGGGGCAGCAAGTCACGTATTGTATTGTTGCCATCGAGGATAACAATATGGGGTTTATATCATATTGCATGAGTTTATCCCTCTACATCATGTCATCATGCTTAAGGCGTTACTCTGTTCTTATGAACTTAATACTCTAGATGCATGCTGGATAGCGGTCGATGTGTGGAGTAATAGTAGTAGATGCAGGCAGGAGTCGGTCTACTTGTCTCGGACGTGATGCCTATATACATGATCATACCTAGATATTCTCATAACTATGATCATACCTCAAAGTAGCACCATGATCTTCATGATAGAGAGTCTCTTGTTTTGTCACTTTCATATACTAGTGGGAATTTTTCATTATAGAACTTGGTTTTTATATTCCAACAATGGGCCTCCTCAAGTGCCCTAGGTCTTCGTGAGCAAGCAAGTTGGATGCACACCCACTTAGTTTCTTTTGTTGAGCTTTCATATATTTATAGCTCTAGTGCATCCGTTGCATGGCAATCCCTACTCCTTGCATTAACATCAATCGATGGGAATCTCCATAGCTCATTGATTAGCCTTGTTAATGTGAGACTTTCTCCCTTTTTGTCTTCTCCACATAACCCCCATCATCATATTTTATTCCACCCATAGTGCTATATCCATGGCTCACGCTCATGTATTGCGTGAAGGTTGAAAAAGTTTGAGATTACTAAAGTATGAAACAATTGTTTGGATTGTCATCGGGGTTGTGCATGATGAGAGCATTCTTGTGTGATGAAAATGGAGCATGACTAAACTATATGATTTGTAGGGATGAACTTTCTTTGGCCATGTTATTTTGAGAGGACATAATTGCTTAGTTAGTATGCTTGAAGTATTATTATTTTTATGTCAATATTGAACTTTTATCTTGAATCTTTCGGATCTGAATATTCATACCACAATTAAGAAGAATTACATTGAAATTATGCCAAGTAGCATTCCACATCAAAAATTCTGTTTTTATCATTTACCTACTCGAGGACGAGAAGGAATTAAGCTTGGGGATGCTTGATACATCTCCAACTTATCTATAATTTTTGATTGCTCCATGCTATATTATCTTCTATTTCGGACATTATTGGGCTTTATTATACACTTTAATATTATTTTTGGGACTAACCTATTAACCGGAGGCCCAGCCCAGAATTGCTGTTTTTTGCCTATTTCAAAGTTTCGCAGAAAAATAATATCAAACAGAGTCCAAACGGAATGAAACCTTTGGGAACGTGATTTTCGAAACGAACGTGATCCAGAGGACTTGGACCCTACATCAAGGAAGCTACCAGGAAGCCACGAGGTAGGGGGCGAGCCCTCCACCCTCGTGGGCCCCATGTTGCTCCACCTACGTACTCCTTCCTCCTATATATACCTATGTACCCCCAAACGATCAAAAGGAGAGCGAAAAAACCTAATTCCACCGCCGCAACCTTCTGTACCCGTGAGATCCCATCTTGGGGCCTGTTCCGGAGCTCCGCCGGAGGGGGCATCGATCACGGAGGGCTTCTACATCAACACCATAGCCTCTCTGATGAAGGGTGAGTAGTTTACCTCAGACCTTCGGGTCGATAGTTATTAGCTAGATGTCTTCCTCTCTCTTTTTGGATCTCAATACAATGTTCTCCCCCTCTCTTGTGGAGATCTATTAGATGTAATCTTCTTTTGCGGTGTGTTTGTTGAGACCGATGAATTGTGGGTTTATGATCAAGTTTATCTATGAACAATATTTGAATCTTCGGAATTCTTTTATGTATGATTGGTTATCTTTGCAAGTCTCTTTGCATTATCAGTTTGGTTTGGCCTACTAGATTGATCTTTCTTGCAATGGGAGAAGTGCTTAGCTTTGGGTTCAATCTTGCGGTGTCCTTTCCCAGTGACAGTAGGGGAAGCAAGGCACATATTGTATTGTTGCCATCGAGGATAACAAGAAGGGGTTTATATCATATTGCATGAGTTTATCCCTCTACATCATGTCATCATGCTTAAGGCGTTACTCTGTTCTTATGAACTTAATACTCTAGATGCATGCTGGATAGCGGTCGATGTGTGGAGTAATAGTAGTAGATGCAGGCAGGAGTCGGTCTACTTATCTCGGACGTGATGCCTATATACATGATCATACCTAGATATTCTCATAACTGTGCTCAATTCTGTCAATTGCTCAACAGTAATTTGTTCACCCACCGTAAATACTTATGCTCTCGAGAGAAGCCACTAATGAAACCTATGGCCCCCGGGTCTATTTTCCATCATATTAATCTTCCAACACTTAGCTATTTTCGTTGCCTTTTATTTTACTTTGCATCTTTATCACAAAAATACCAAAAATATTATCTTATCATGTCTATCAGATCTCACTCTCGTAAGTGACTGTGTAGGGATTGACAACCCCTTATCGCGTTGGTTGCGAGGATTTATTTGTTTGTGTAGGTGCGAGGGACTCATGTGTAGCCTCCTACTAGATTGATACCTTGGTTCTCAAAAACTGAGGGAAATACTTACGCTACTTTGTTGCATACCCCTTTCCTCTTCAAGGGAAAACCAACGCAGTGCTTAAGAGGTAGCAAGAAGGATTTCTGGCGCCGTTGCCAGGGGAGGCTTATGCAAAGTCAAGTCAAGATTTGACTCCGGCAACGAGCCATTTCTGGCGCCGTTGCCAGGGAGGTCTACGCAAAAGCCAGCATACCAAGTACCCATCACAAACCCTTATCTCCCGCATTACATTATTTGGCATTTGCCTCTCGTTTCCTCTCCCCCACTTCACCCTTGCCGTTTTATTCGCCCTCTTTTTTCGTTCGCCTCTTTTTCGCTTGCTTCTTGTTTGCTCGTGTGTTGCATTGCTTGCTTGTCACGATGGCTCAAGATAATACCAAATTATGTGACTTTACCAATACCAACAATAATTATTTCCTTAGCACTCCGCTTGCTCCTCTTACCGATACTGAATCTTGTGAAATCAATGTTGCTTTGTTGAATCTTGTCATGAAAGATCAATTCGCAGGCCTTCCTAGTGAAGATGCCGCTACTCATCTAAATAGCTTCATTGATTTGTGTGGTATGCAAAATAAGAAAGATGTTGACAATGATATTTTTTAATTGAAGCTATTCCCTTTTTCGCTTAGAGATCATGCTAAAGCTTGGTTTTCGTCTTTGCCTAAAAATAGTATTGATTCTTGGAATAAGTGCAAAGATGCTGTTATCTCTAAGTATTTTCCTCCCGCTAAGATTATCTCTCTTAGAAACGATAATATGAATTTTAAGCAACTCGATCATGAACATGTTGCACAAGCTTGGGAGAGGATGAAATTAATGATACGTAATTGCTCCACACATGGTTTGAATTTGTGGATGATTATACAAAAAATTTATGCTGGATTGAATTTTGCTTCTAGAAATCTTTTAGATTCGGCCGCGGGAGGCACTTTTATGGAAACCACTTTAGGAGAAGCTACTAAACTCCTAGATAATATTATGGTTAATTATTCTCAATGGCACACTGAAAGATCTACTAATAAAAAAGTGCATGCGATAGAAGAAATTAATGTTTTGAGTGGAAAGATGGATGAACTTATGAAATTATTTGCTACTAAGAGTGTTTCTTCTGATCCTAATGATATGCCTTTGTCTACTTTGATTGAGAATAATAATGAATCTATGGATGTGAATTTTGTTGGTAGGAATAATTTTGGTAACAACGCGTATAGAGGAAACTTTAATCCCAGGCCTTATCCTAGTAATCCCTCTAATAATTATGGTAATTCCTACAACAATTCTTATGGAAATTTTAATAAGATGCCCTCTGAATTTGATACTAGTGTTAAGGAATTTATGAATTCGCAAAAGAATTTCAATGCTTTGCTTCAAGAAAATTGCTTAAAGTTGATGAATTGGCTAGGAACGTTGATAGAATTTCTCTTGATGTTGATTCCTTGAAACTTAGATCTATTCCACCTAAGCATGATATCAATGAGTCTCTAAAAGCCATGAGAATTTCCATTGACGAGTGCAAAGAAAGAACTGCTAGGATGCGTGCTAAGAAAGATTGCTTTATAAAAGCGTGTTCTTCCCATTTTTATGAAAACAAAGATGAAGATCTAAAAGTTATTATTGTGTCCCCTATTAAATCTTTGTTTTGCAATATGAATCTTGATAATGATGGGACTGAATATGATCCACCTTTACCTAGAAGGCGTTCCAGAAATTCGGAGTTTTTAGATCTTGATGCTAAAATTGATAAAAGTGGGATTGAAGAGATCAAAACATTAGATATTAATGAACCCACTATTTTGGATTTCAAGGAATTTAATTATGATAGCTGCTCTTTGATAGATTATATTTCCTTGTTGCAATCCGTGCTAAATTCTCCTCATGCTTATAGTCAAAATAAAGCATTTACCAAACATATCGTTGATGCTTTGATGCAATCTTACGAAGAAAAACTTGAGTTGGAAGTTTCTATCCCTAGAAAACTTTATGATGAGTGGGAACCTACTATAAAAATTAAGGTTAAAGATCATGAATGCTATGATTTGTGTGATTTGGGTGCTAGTGTTTCCACGATTCCAAAAACTTTGTGTGATTTGCTAGGTTTCCGTGATTTTGATGATTGCTCTTTAAACTTGCACTTTACGGATTCCACTATTAAGAAACCTATGGGAAGAATTAATGATGTTCTTATTGTTGCAAATAGGAACTATGTTCCCTTAGATTTTATCGTTCTTGACATAGATTGCAATTCTTCATGTCCTATTATTCTTGGTAGACCTTTCCTTAGAACGATTGGTGCAATCATTGATATGAAGGAAGGGAATATTAGATTCTAATTTCCATTAAAGGAAGGCATGGAACACTTCCCTAGGAAGAAAATAAAATTACCATATGAATCTATTATGAGAGCCACTTATGGATTGCCTACCAAAGATGGCAATACCTAGATCTATCCTTGCTATTATGCCTAGCTAAGGGCGTTAAACGATAGCGTTTGTTGGGAGGCAACCCAATTTTATTTTTAGTTTTTTTTGCTTTTTGCTTATGTTTAGGAATAAATATTTATTCTAGAATCTGGTTAGATGTGTTTTTATGTTTTAATTAGTGTCTGTGCCAAGTTAAACCTATAGGATCTTCTTGGATGATGGTTATTTGATCTTGCAGAAAATTCCAGAAACTTTCTATTCACGAAAATAATTGTTAAAAATCACCAGAACGTGATAAAATATTGATTCCAATTGCAGATGATCAATAAACAATTTTTCTATGTCGTCCTATTTTGGCTGATTTTTTGGAGTTACAGAGGTTTGCGTTAGTTACAGATTACTACATACTATTCTGTTTTGACAGATTCTGTTTTTCGTGTGTTGTTTGCTTATTTTGATGAATCTATGGCTAGTAAAAGAGTTTATAAACCATAGAGAAGTTGGAATACAGTAGGTTTAACACCAATATAAATAAAGAATGAGTTCATTACAGTACCTTGAAGTGGTCTTTTGTTTTCTTTCGCTAACGGAGCTCACGAGATTTTCTGCTGAGTTTTGTGTTGTGAAGTTTTCAAGTTTTGGGTGAAAGATTTGATGGATTATGGAACAAGGAGTGGAAAGAGCCTAATATTTGGGATGCCCATGTCACCCCCAAGATAATCTAAGGACACCTAAAAGCCAAAGCTTGGGAATGCCCCGGAAGGCATCCCCCCTTTCGTCTACTTCCATCGTCAACTTTACTTGGAGCTATATTTTTATTCACCACATGATATGTGTTTTGCTTGGAGCGTCTTGTATGATTTGAGTCTTTGTTTTTTAGTTTACCACAATAATCTTTGTTGTACACACCTTTTGAGAGAGACACACATGATTCGGAAATTATTAGAATAATCTATGTGCTTCAATTATATCTTTTGAGGTATATAGTTTTTGCTCTAGTACTTCACTTATATCTTTGAGAGCACGGTGGTGGATTTGTTTTATAGAAACTATTGATCTCTCATGCTTCACTTAGATTATTTTGAGAGTCTTAAATAGCATGGTAATTTGCTTAAAAAAATCCTAATATTCTAGGTATTCAAGAATAGTAAAAACTTTCTTATGAGTGCGTTGAATACTAAGAGAAGTTTGATGCTTGATGATTGTTTTGAGAAATGGAGGTAGTAATATTAAAGTTGTGCTAATTGAGTAGTTGTGAATTTGAGAAATACTTGTGTTGAAGTTTGCAAGTCCCATAGCATGCACGTATGGTAAACGTTATGTAACAAATTTGAAACATGAGGTGTTCTTTGATTGTCCTCCTTATGAGTGGCGGTCGGGGACGAGCGATGGTCTTTTCCTACCAATCTATCCCACTAGGAGCATGCGCGTAGTGCTTGGTTTTTGATGACTTGTAGATTTTTGCAATAAGTATGTGAGTTCTTCTTTATGACTAATGTTGAGTCCATGGATTATACGCACTCTCACCTTTCCATCATTGCTAGCCTCTTCGGTACCGTGCATTGCCTTTTCTCACATTGAGAGTTGGTGCAAACTTCGCCAGTGCATCCAAACCCCGTGATATGATACGCTCTTTCACACATAAACCTCTTTATATCTTCCTCAAAACAACCACCATACCTACCTATTATGGCATTTCCATAGCCATTCCAAGATATATTGCCATGCAACTTTCCACCATTCCGTTTATCATGACACGTTCATCATTGTCATATTGCTTTGCATGATCATGTAGTTGACATAGTATTTGTGGCAAAGCCACTGTTCATAATTCTTTCATACATGTCACTCTTGGTTCATTGCATATCCTGGTACACCGCCGGAGGCATTCATATAGAGTCATACTATGTTCTAGTATCGACTTGTAATCATTGAGTTGTAAATAAATAGAAGTGTGATGATCATCATTTTTAGAGCATTGTCCCAAGTGAGGAATAAAAAGAGAGAGAGAGAGAGAAAGGCCAAAAAAAGAGAAGGCCCCAAAAAATGAGAGAAAAAGAGAGAAGGGACAATGTTACTATCCTTTTACCACACTTGTGCCTCAAAGTAGCACCATGATCTTCATGATAGAGAGTCTCTTGTTTTGTCACTTTCATATACTAGTGGGAATTTTTCATTATAGAACTTGGCTTGTATATTCCAACAATGGGCCTCCTCAAGTGCCCTAGGTCTTCGTGAGCAAGCAAGTTGGATGCACACCCACTTAGTTTATTTTGTTGAGCTTTCATATATTTATAGCTCTAGTGCATCCGTTGCATGGCAATCCCTACTCCTTGCATTAACATCAATCGATGGGAATCTCCATAGCTCATTGATTAGCCTCGTTAATGTGAGACTTTCTCCCTTTTTGTCTTCTCCACATAACCCCCATCATCATATTCTATTCCACCCATAGTGCTATATCCATGGCTCACGCTCATGTATTGCGTGAAGGTTGAAAAAGTTTGAGATTACTAAAGTATGAAACAATTGCTTGGATTGTCATCGGGGTTGTGCATGATGAGAGCATTCTTGTGTGACGAAAATGGAGCATGACTAAACTATATGATTTGTAGGGATGAACTTTCTTTGGCCATGTTATTTTGAGAGGACATAATTGCTTAGTTAGTATGCTTGAAGTATTATTATTTTTATGTCAATATTGAACTTTTATCTTGAATCTTTCGGATCTGAATGTTCATACCACAATTAAGAAGAATTACATTGAAATTATGCCAAGTAGCATTCCACATCAAAAATTCTGTTTTTATCATTTACCTACTCGAGGACGAGCAGGAATTAAGCTTGGGGATGCTTGATACATCTCCAACTTATCTATAATTTTTGATTGCTCCATGCTATATTATCTTCAATTTTGAACATTATTGGGCTTTATTATACACTTTAATATTATTTTTGGGACTAACCTATTAACCGGAGGCCCAACCCAGAATTGTTGTTTTTTGCCTGTTTCAAAGTTTCGCAGAAAAATAATATCAAACGGAGTCCAAACGGAATGAAACCTTTGGGAACGTGATTTTCGGAACGAACGTGATCCAAAGGACTTGGACCCTACATCAAGAAAGCTACCAGGAAGCCACGAGGTAGGGGGCGCGCCCTCCACCCTCGTGGGCCCCATGTTGCTCCACCTACGTACTCCTTCCTCCTATATATACCTATGTACCCCCAAACGATCAAAAGGAGAGCGAAAAAACCTAATTCCACCGCCGCAACCTTCTGTACCCGTGAGATCCCATCTTGGGGCCTGTTCCGGAGCTCCGCCGGAGGGGGCATCGATCACGAAGGGCTTCTACATCAACACCATAGCCTCTTTGATGAAGGGTGAGTAGTTTACCTCAGACCTTTGGGTCGATAGTTATTAGCTAGATGGCTTCCTCTCTCTTTTTGGATCTCAATACAATGTTCTCCCCCTCTCTTGTGGAGATCTATTCGATGTAATCTTCTTTTGCGGTGTGTTTGTTGAGACCGATGAATTGTGGGTTTATGATCAAGTTTATCTATGAACAATATTTGAATCTTCTGAATTCTTTTATGTATGATTGGTTATCTTTGCAAGTCTCTTTGCATTATCAGTTTGGTTTGGCCTACTAGATTGATCTTTCTTGCAATGGGAGAAGTGCTTAGCTTTGGGTTCAATCTTGCGGTGTCCTTTCCCAGTGACAGTAGGGGCAGCAAGGCACGTATTGTATTGTTGCCATCGAGGATAACAATATGGGGTTTAGATCATATTGCATGAGTTTATCCCTCTACATCATGTCATCATGCTTAAGGCGTTACTCTGTTCTTATGAACTTAATACTCTAGATGCATGCTGGATAGCGGTCGATGTGTGGAGTAATAGTAGTAGATGCAGGCAGGAGTCGGTCTAATTGTCTCGGACGTGATGCCTATATACATGATCATACCTAGATATTCTCATAACTATGCTCAATTCTGTCAATTGCTCAACAGTAATTTGTTCACCCACCGTAAATACTTATGCTCTAAGAGAAGCCACTAGTGAAACCTATGGCCCCCGGGTCTATTTTCCATCATATTAATCTTCCAACACTTAGCTATTTTCATTGCCTTTTATTTTACTTTGCATCTTTATCACAAAAATACCAAAAATATTATCTGGTCATATCTATTAGATCTCACTCTCGTAAGTGACCGTGTAGGGATTGACAACCCCTTACCGCGTTGGTTGCGAGGATTTATTTGTTTGTGTAGGTGCGAGGGACTCGTGTGTAGCCTCCTACTGGATTGATACATTGGTTCTCAAAAACTGAGGGAAATACTTATGCTACTTTGCTGCATGACCCTTTCCTCTTCAAGGGAAAACCAACGCAGTGCTCAAGAGGTAGCAATCACCCGCTCCGCCACAGCCGCCTCAAGGTCGGAGGCGGAGGTGGATGTCAGCACGTGCGTCAGCGACCTTGCGCGCTACATCGAGTTCCTGTGGGAGGAGGAGGAGGAGCGCCCCATCGAGCTTGCAAAGAGCCTTACCGCCGCCGTGGCCGCGGCACACGCCACCTCAGAGGCGAGGAATCAGGAGATCTACGAGGAGAACCACCGCTTCGAGAGGGTCGTCTTGAGCGGCAGAGGGCGTTCGAGGTGAGCGTCGCTGAAACTGCAACAGCGGTATGCACCGTATTGCGGCTGCCCATCTCGTCAGTAGGCTCCTCCTCCTTCGCCTCTTACTGAGCGCGCTCGGCAGAGGAGAGGCAGCCGGAAGTAGTACAAAGCCCCTCCGTAGTAGTAGTAGTAGTATTTAGGGGCTATTTTGTTCAGTTCATCTAACTATAGATGTGGTGGAACTATACAACGTACTTAAAATTAGCCAGTATATATAGTTGAACTAGCTATTTCAGTACGTGGTTGGCAACAATTGGGGAAAAGTTTGTTCGGTTCAGCTATCGAGTTGAACTGTTTGTATAAATTAAGAACGACTGCTTAATCTATGAATGGAATCTATGGTTAATTACTGAATTTTAGTTGCAAAAATTAGATACTGCTAGTGATTTTTAGCTTCATGTTTTGACAAATCGCAGTGTTACAAGGTTGACAAATGGCAATGTTACTAGATCAACTAATGTCAATCTTTCCAGTTTGACAAATTGTAACATACCCAATATGACAGATGCAAATCGCACCAAATTGTTTGTAATTGGTTGCACACGGGTCATCCAAAAGAACCGTTTGCGTTGAAGAGATGCACAAATCCTTCTCTCAGTTTGCATCATGTCGTCTCGGGGTCGACGGGCGAGGCGCGGGAGGACGGCAGCTGGCGGCGCTGAGAGGTAGCGTTCAACGGCGGCGTCCCATGCCGCTGAGGGGGCGCGCGCATGGAGAAGAAGGCGGGCGGCGATGGAAGTCAAAGGGCTCGCTTCCCAATGAGCATGTGCAGCGTACAGCTGACACACTTCCCGGTGAGCCTGCGCATTGGAGGACAGCTTGCACGCCTCTCGGTCAGCCTTCGCATCGGATTACGCTCGCACGCCTCCCGTTCAGTCAAGGTCAAGCAGTTGTCCGCACGGCACCTCCTACAACCATTAAAATCAAGACACGTGGTGTCATGTGAATGGTTAACAGAACACACATGGTTTGAATTATACAAACATTTGAGATATTAAAGTGGTAGCTATTTTTTCAAAATTCCTGTGTTGGTTGTCATTATTCGAGTGCGCCTTCTCTCAAAATGGACATGAAAAATACCACAGCATGTCGGGTGCCGTTCCATGATAGAATGCCAAGTTTCATGAATTTCAGACGAGTTTTGGATTTACTAGAATTTGAAAATAAAGTATCTCAACATTTTGCCGGCAATCAACGGTGCCCTGGTGTTTGAAATTCATTCACATTTCTTGCATGGGACCTAAGCATGCACTCAAGGACACATATTTGATTTTTTTAACCAATTTATATGCACTGGAGCATGTGCATGTAGTTCAAATTTGAATTATGCACATAAATGCATTGAAAACTCAGTTGATGCATAAAAATGTCCAAACGAACCCCGAAAAATCACAAAAATTGACACAACACTCCTGTTGTTCTATGTTGACACGAGAATTTTTTTGAAAGCAATAAGAGGCAATGGATATTGTTTCGTGGGAGGTTCCCTACCGAAACCGTCATGCTTGTTGTGAGAAGCTATGGTTTGTGAGAAGCATATACCCAAACCTGCCCCAGATGGGATAAAAAATTTACCATGGCATGTTGATGCCGCTCCATGATAGCATGCCAAGTTTCATGAATTTTAGACGAGTTTTGGATTTACTAGAATTTAAAAACTAGGTATCTCAATGTTGTGCCGGCAATCAACGGTGCCTTGATGATTGAAATTCATTACCATTTCTTGCATGGGACCTAAGCATGCACCCAAGGAAACAGATTTGATTTTCAACCAATTTATATGCACTGGAGCATGTGCATGTAGTTCAAATTTGAATTATGCACATAAATGCATTGAAAACTCAGTTAATGCATAAAAATGTCCAAATGAACCCCGAAAAATCACAAAAATT
Organism: Triticum aestivum; assembly: GCF_018294505.1. Lineage (NCBI taxonomy): Eukaryota > Viridiplantae > Streptophyta > Magnoliopsida > Poales > Poaceae > Triticum > Triticum aestivum. The sequence continues at coordinate 322,554,460 of NC_057806.1, read as the reverse complement.
GACACAACACTCCTGTTGTTCTATGTTGACACGAGAAAAGAATTTGAAAGCAATAAGAGGCAATGGATATCATTTCGTCCCCAAAGGTGGGACGTTCCCTACCGAAACCATCATGCTTGTTGTGAGAAGCTCTAGTTTGTGAGAAGCATATACCCAAACCTACCCCAAATGGGACAAATTTTTTACCACGACATGGTGATGCCGCTCCATGATAGCATGCCAAGTTTCATGAATTTCAGACAAGTTTTGGATTTACTAGAATTTAAAAACCAGCCATCTCAATATTTTGTCGGCAATCAATAGTGCCCTGGTGTTTGAAATTCATTCCCATTTCTTGCATATCGTTGTGAGAAGCTCTAGTTTGTGAGAAGTATATACCCAAACCTGCCCCAAATGGGATAAAAAAATTACCATGGTATGTTGATGCACATGAATGCATAGAAAACTCAGTTAATGTATAAAAATGTCCAAGCGAACCCCGACACTAGAAAAAAAATTGAAATCGAGAAGAGGCAGCGGATATCGTTTCGTCCAGAAAGGTGAAACGTTCCCTACGAAACCATCACACTTGTTGTGAGAAGCTCTGGTTTATGAGAAGCTTATACCCAAACCTGCCCCAAATGGGACAATTTTTTTACCACGGCATGTTCATGCCGCTCCATGATAGCATGCCAAGTTTCATGAATTTCGGACGAATTTTGGATTTACTAGAATTACAAAAGCAAGTACGTCGACGTTTGCCGGAGAGCCACGATGCCGCGGTGTTCGAATTTCATCCCCATTTCTTGCATGGGAGATAAGCATAAACCCATGGACACATATATGATTTTACAACCCATGTTCGTGTTGGGGAACGTAGTAATTTCAAAAAAAAATCCTACGCACACGCAGGATCATGGTGATGCATAGCAACGAGAGGGGAGAGTGTGTCCATGTACCCTCGTAGACCGAAAGCGGAAGCGTTATGACAACGCGGTTGATGTAGTCGTATGTCTTCACGATCTGATCGATCCAAGTACCGAACGCACGACACCTCCGAGTTCAGCACACGTTCAGCTCGATGACGTCCCACGAACTATGATCCAGTAGAGCTTCAAGGAAGAGTTCCGTCAGCAGGATGGCGTGATGACGGTGATGATGATGCTACCGACGCAGGGCTTCGCCTAAGCACTGCTATGATATGATCGAGGTGGATTATGGTGGAGGGGGGCACCGCACACGGCTAAGAGATCAAGAGATCAATTATTATGTCTAGAGATGCCCCCTACCCCCGTATATAAAGGAGGGAGGGAGAGGCCGGCCCTAGAGGGGGCGCGCCAAGTGTGGGGGGTCCTACTAGGACTCCCAAGTCCTAGTAGGATTCCCCTTTCCTTTCCGGAGTAGGAGAGAAGGAAAGAAGGGGAGAGGGAGAAGGAAAAGGGGCTGCACCCCTTGTCCAATTCGGACCGGAGGGGGGCGCACGCCTCCTTCCTTTTGGCCACTCTCCTCTATTCTCGTATGGCCCAATAAGGCCCAATACTTCTCCCGGTGAATTCCCGAAACTCCCCAGTACTCCAAAAATACCCGAATCACTCGGAACCTTTCCGATGTCCGAATATAGTCATCCAATATATCAATCTTTACGTCTCGACCATTTGGAGACTCCTCGTCATGTCCCCGATCTCATCCGGGACTCTGAACTACCTTCGGTACATCAAAACACATAAACTCATAATACAAATCATCACAGAACTTTAACCGTGCGGACTCTACGGGTTCGAGAACTATATAGACATGACCGAGATATGTCTCCGGTCAATAACCAATAGCAGAACCTGGATGCTCATATTGGCTCCTACATATTCTACAAAGATCTTTATCAGTCAAACCGCATAACAACATATGTTGTTCCCTTTGTCATCCGTATGTTACTTGCCCGAGATTTGATCATCGGTATCTCAATACCTAGTTCAATCTTGTTACCGGCAAGTCTCTTTACTCGTTCCGTAATACATCATCTCGCAACTAACTCATTAGTCACAATGCTTGCAAGGCTTATAGTGATGTACATTACCGAGAGGGCCTAGAGATACCTCTCCGACAATCGGAGTGACAAATCCTAATCTCGAAATGCGCCAACCCAATAAGTACCTTCGGAGACACCTGTAGAGCACCTTTATAATCACCCAGTTACGTTGTGAAGTTTGGTAGCACACAAAGTGTTCCTCCGGTAAACGGGAGTTGCATAATCTCATAGTCATAGGAACATGTATAAGTCATGAAGAAAGCAATAGCAACATACTAAACGATCAAGTGCTAAGCTAACGGAATGGGTCAACTCAATCACATCATTCTCCTAATGATGTGACCCCGTTAATCAAATGACAACTCATGTATATGGCTAGGAAACATAACCATCTTTGATCAACGAGCTAGTCAAGTAGAGGCATACTAGTGACAGTCTGTTTGTCTATGTACTCACACATGTATTATGTTTCCGGTTAATACAATTCTAGCATGAATAATAAACATTTATCATGAAATAAGGAAATAAATAATAACTTTATTGTTGCCTCTAGGGCATATTCCCTTCAGTTGGAGCATCGGAGCATGTGCATGTAGTTTAATTTTGAATTGTGCACCTGAAATGGCTAGAAAACCAATTTAATGTATAAAATGTTCAAATGAACCCTGAATAATTCCAATTGTTTTACGACACACATATAGTTGCATGTTCACTCCAGATAAAAGGTCTAGCAATTCAAACACCGTCCATTACTGCTGTGACCGTTTTATGTAATTCAAATCAAGATGAAAAATCAAGTAGATCGCACACAGTTTATTCTCACCAACCATGTGAGATGCAGCACAAAATATCCCGGAACACCGTTGGTGTATAGTACGCCTATGGCTTACGAGAGAAGGTGCGTCGGCTACAGTCCACAGCCGGCGTCTCAAGCACACTAGCTCGCTCCCCAAATATCATTTCAGTGTTCAATCGTCGCTGGTGAAAGATGGGCACGTGGACCCGCGTCATGAGGGCAACTTCGGTGGCCCACTCCGGCGAGAGCGCGGCCGCAGCCGCCATGCGTGTGCTAACAAGGTGCATGAGCGCGGCCGCAATCTGCAACCGGGCGGCAAAGGCAGCCCAAACGGCCGTTGTTGCTTCTCACATGGCGGCAGCAACATCTACCTTGGGGATAGCAACTAGCGAGAGCGGCACAGCAGCTGTCCGTTCCGCAGCGGCGACCATAGCCCTGATGGAGGCCGCCCACGACCATGTCGAGGCCGCCCATTCCCAGCTCCTGGCGGTCACCACACAAATCGAATGAAGCTTCTCCGACAATGGTCGGAAACCCATGGCCAAAGAGCTGGCAATCGCCGAGAGCGTTCGAGCATCCGTCCGTTCCTCCGCCGCATACCTTGCGACAATGGAGCCCGTCCAAGCCCAGATCGCGTCTGCCCACGCCCAGCTCATGGCGGCCTTTTCCAAAGAGATGGCGGACACGGATGGCGAGATGCTTGACGAGTATGGTGCGATGGATGCCATGGAGCCCTTTCCCTAGGAGACCGTCGGGTGCGAGCTAGACATGGAGGCGGTGGCGGAGATCTACGAGCACCAGTCGTAGTAGTACTCTTTGTTTTGTTTAATTAAGAGTGTCGGTCTTTAATTTGTTAGAGTAATGTTTAGGTCAACTAGCTCTATTTAATTGCTCAACTTGCTCGATTAAGAAGTGTGGGTGTGCTGTAGTCTCCTTTGTGTGCCCAAATTATGCAATGACGTGGATGACCACAGTAACCATGGAAATTCAAACTAAAATTTTTGACATTCAAACTCAACACACATGGGTTAAGCTATCTGAATCGTTTGTGATGTTCACATATCGTACACAGTTCTGAATAAGGGACCATGTCTGATGATACTTTGTGTGCTAGTTTTTTCGCTGAAGCGATTCCAATTCGGCTTTCGCGGAAATATCTACCTCCCCACCCCCTCCCCCTTACCAAAAGCCACATTTCCCCTGTTTCTGCCTTCCTTTCCAAGTTGAAATCTTCACTCCTTGCTTGCAGCCCCACCTCCTCGTCGGCGACCCTCCTTCACGCTGCTCGGCCTCATCTATCCAGGCAGGTAATCCACACCCGACCCCCATCCTCCTCCTCCTTCCACATCCCACATGCCCCAACCTCCGGTGTGAGCGCGACACCTTCCACCCAAATCACCAACCCCTCCACCAAATAAGCGTCGCCCTAACCATGGTGCACGCAGTATAGCCAGGATCTCATGGAGCATTTGGTATTGAAGAAGCAAATCGTGGCCGCACGCGCGAATGAGATCGCGATGGCTGCCATTCGTGCCGAACCCCAGATCTTGGAGGGGCACCTTGCCATTTGCTAGCTATGCCGGTTAAGCATGCTCAGTTTACCCATTGTGTGTGTTGCTCCTGCCTTTCCTTCACAAATTCTAGTGAACTGTGCTATCTAATTTTACCATGCAATCTGTTGCTCTAGTGTATATGTTCTATATGTCGTGCAGTGTGGTGCTTACTCATTAACTGTTTTGTTAATTAGTCGTCGTCTTTAGTTAACTGTTTGGTTCAATTCTGCAAATGTGATGTTCAATTTTTTAGGCTGCAATTTTGTATTGTCTTCCATGTGTGAAATCAATCGAATTTATCTTTACAAAATACATGAGAAACGAATACAATTGCTATATTTCCAAGTTATCAAGCATGCTTGGTTTGGTTATACATTGTGCAATGTGGTGCTCAGTTAACGTTTGGTTCATTTGTGTTGTGGTGTTTAGTTAACTGTTTGGTTCAATTCTGCAATGCGATGTTCAATAGTTGTGGGTGCATTCTGTTATTGTATACCATGTGAGGAATAAATTGAATTTGGTTGTAGTAAGTACATGAGAAACAAATACAATTGCTACAATTGGTTGTAGTTAACTGTTTGGTTAACTGTTTGATCTTCTATTAGGAGTATGTTATATTGTGCAATGTGATGCTCAGTTAATGTTTGGTTCATTTTTTGCGGTGTTTAGTTAACTGCTTGGTTCAATTCTGCAATGCGATGTCCAGTTGTCATGGATATAATTTTGTATTGTTGTGCATGTGAGGAATAAATCAAATTTGGTTGGACTTAATACAAGAGAAACATATACAAGTGCTACATTTCCTAGTTCTTAATCATGCTTGGTTTGGATAAATAGGTTTTCCATGTGGCTTGAATTAATCAGATGAATCTGCAATGTGCTTATTTTTCATCAACATATTTTACTGATAGCATGCGAACCCTTACTTAACCTGATGACTAACTACCTTATATGTGTTGCAGGGAAACAATGGGAAGCACTAAGGTTTACAATCGAGGTTAGCACGTGCATGGTCCATTGTCTAATAACACATTATTGTGCAATTGCATGAACCATTCTAATATTTTGGTTTTTAACAATTTGGTCTTGCGCATGTAGGTCCTGCTGTCAGAGGTTTTGACCCACTGTTCGACCCTTTTTGCATATGGGGAAATGAGTTGTCCATGAATATCAATCAAATCAAGAAACTCAGAAAGATTGTTAGGATAAAGAAATTAGCGACAAAAAACAGCAAGATCTTTGTCTGCACAATGAAGAAGACATCAGTTCACTACAAGATGGTACTAACTATTATACCTTGCCTTTTTTTATTTCTTTGCCCCATTTCCAATATGGAGAAGATATTTATGCACATCCTTGTTTTCAGGCCTTTCCAAAGCAGTTCACTGATGATTACCTCTCAAACCACCTCTATGGTCAGGAGGCGAGGAAGGTTTTCATACAACACCCACGGTTCAATATTGAAGTGTTCCTGAAGAGGAAGAAGGACAGACGGTCAATCATCCACAAGCACTGGCCTAAAGTTGCAAAGACCTTCAACATGAATGAAGGCTCAATATTCACCTTCCGCTTCAGCAGTTTTCCAAATGAGATGCATCTGTCTATATACCGTCTATGATGCAAATTTCGAAAGGTTCTACATGTTGCATGTGAAACTTGGCGCTGGTGCAGTTGTGTAATGGGGTAGCTGGGTGCTGAAGCTATATCATGTTGTACTCTAATGTATTTCAATCATGAAATTATGCTTCCTTAATATGGAAATGAAATATATTATGTGCTTAATATGAATGTCAATTAGATTAATAAATGAATTATTAATAATAGGGCAATTAGCCTGCTAATGGCGAATTAGCCTGCTAATTGAGTTTTGCTATTGCAAACGGTTATTGAAAAAATACCGTGGGCGATGACCTTAGGCAACACACACAGTTTCTAGGAATAAACCGTGTTGGATCAATGAACAATCACACACAACTTTTTCTTGAAAACAGTTTGCGTTAGGCCACCTTGCGCAAACGTTTACCACATAAAAACTGTGTGTGATGGACAACATTTGCCACACAGTTTCTTCTATGGACCATGTGTGATACATTCAATAATGCAAATGATTTAACGGGAAAAATTGTGTGTGATGTACCTTTGAACGGAAACGTTTTCCTTGGAGCGACTATGTGGGATGTACATACGAACGGAAACATTTAGCAGGAACTGACCGTGTGGGATGTACTTGCGACTGGAAACAATTTTGCCTGTATAATTATATATTTTTAGCTCTACTGTACATATTTCCGTATTTGAGCGCTCGCGGGTCGCACACGACCTCATTTTGTCGAGCGTGTGTGTGCCAGGAGCGTATATCCCTGACGGTTTCTGGGTCGTGTGGGAAGGACCCCCCCCCTATCGCCCACACTCACTAGGCGACGGTTCCAAATGCCGTCGCAGAAAGGGGTTAAAAACCGTTTGTATAGCACCGACGCGTACTAGTGATGATAACATAAATGGTTCAGATCTGAGTTCATGGCAGCCGGGCCCAAAGTGACAAGCATTAAGCATGGCAAAGTCATAACAACATCAATCTAGGAACATAGTGGATACTAGGGATCAAGCCCTAACAAAACTAACTCGATTACATGATGAATCTCATCCAACTCCTCACCGACCAGCGAGCCTACAAAGGAATTACTCACTCCCTGTGGGGAGCATCATGGAATTGGCGATGGAGAAGGGTTGGTGATGACGAAGAACGAGAATCCCCCTCTCCGGAGCCCCAAACAGACTCCAGATCTGGCCTCCCGATGAAGAACAAGAGGTGACAGCGGCTCCGTCTCGTGGATCGTGATAATTCATTCTCCCTGATTTTTTCTGGAAAAATATGATTTTATAGCGTCGGTTTCAGGGTCTGCGAGGCCACCAAATGGGGACAACCCACCTGGGCGCGCCAGGAGAGGGGGCGCGCCCTGGTGGGTTGTGCCCACCCATGGGCCCCTCTCTAGTAGGCCTTGGCTCCATAAATTCTTATTTATTGTATAAAAATTGCTCGCAAAGTTTCGTTCCATTCCAAGAACTTTTATTTCTGCACAAAAACAACACCATGGTAGTTCTACTGAAAATAGTGTCAGTCCAGGGTTAGTTTCATTCAAATCATGCAAATTAGAGTCCAAAACAAGAGGAAAAGCGTTAGGAAAAGTAGATACGTTGGAGACGTATCTTGCATCCCACTACAAAGTGTCCTGGTTCACCGCACTAGTAGCAACACATTTTCCCCTTCTTACGTGTCCCTTATTAGCGTGATCATTGTGTGACTTTTCACTCGCCTTATCACTTGATGAATCTTGCATTATCATTGCATCCATCATCGATACGGAAACCACAGCTAATGCCCCAACCGCGGCTAAAGCAGCCCCAGGAAGTGATACGTGTCCAATGTATATATAATTTTTTATTATTCCATGCTATTATATTATCAATCTTGAATGTTTTATATACAATTACAAGCAACTTCATATCATTTTCTGGGACTAACCTACTAACTTAGTGCCCAGTGCCAGTATTCATGCCATGTTCACAACAATTATATATGATTTTGGTATGATTTGAATGGAACTAACCCGGACTGGCATTGTTTTCAGCAGAACTACTGTGGTGTTGTTTTTTGTGCAGAAATAAAAGTTCTCCAAATGCAACAAAACTTTTTGACGATTTTTTTTGGAACAAAACAGGCACTAGAAGCTTCGTGGGAGGATCAGAAGGTGAAGGAGGTGGCCACTACCCACCAGGGCGCGCCAGGGGCCTTGGCCGTGGGCTGGTGGGTAGTGAGCACCTCGTGGCCCATCTGGACATGAGACCGACGCCAAAAAATCCTATAAATACAAAAAACCCCAGAAATAATCCTAGATCAGAAGTTGCACCGCCGCAAGCCTTCATACGTCTCCAACATATCTATAATTTTTGATTATTCCATGCTGTTATATTATCAATCTTGGATGTTTTATAATCATTTTGTAGTCATTTTATATCATTTTTTGGTACTAACCTATTGACATAGTGCCAAGTGTCAGTTGTTGTTTTCTGCATGTGTTTTACATCGCAGGAAATCAATACAAAACGGAGTCCAAATGCAACAAAACTTTACGGAGATTTTTTATGGACTAGAAGACACACAACGGGCCAAGGTTGCGCCTGGGGGGGTGCTCGGAGGGGAGCACAACCCACCAGGGCGCGCCAGGGGGCCCAGGCATGCCCTGGTGGGTTGTGCCCACCTTGGGTGCCCCCCGGACCGCCTCTTTGCTCAATAAATACCCCAATATTCCAGAAACCCTAGGGAAATCGACAAAAATCAATTCCAGCCGCTGTAGAGTCCAGAACCACCAGATCTAATCTAGACACCATCACGGAGGGGTTCACCACTTCCATTGGTGCCACTCCGATGATGCATGAGTAGTTCTTTGTGGACCTTTGGGTTCATAGTTAGTAGCTAGATGGCTTCCTCTCTCTCGCTGAATTCTCAATACAATGGTCTCTTGGAGATCCATATGATGTAACTCTTTTTGCGGTGTGTTTGTTGGGATCGGATGAACTTTGAGTTTATGATCAGATCTATCTTTTTATATCCATGAAAGTTATTTGAGTTTCTTTGATCTCTTTTATGTGTGATTTCTTATAGCCTCGTATTTCTTCTCCGATATTTGGGTTTTGTTTGGCCAACTTGATCTATTTATCTTGCAATGGGAAGAGGTGCTTTGTAGTCGGTTCGATCTTACGGTGCTTGATCCCAGTGACAGAAGGGGAACCGACACGTATGTATCGTTGCTACTAAGGATAAGACGATGGGGTCTATCTCTACATAGAGAGATCTTTTCTACATCATTTCATCATTCTTATTGCATTACTCCATTTCTCCATGAACTTAATACACTAGATGCATGTTGGATAGTGGTCGATGTGTGGAGTAATAGTAGTAGATGCAGGTAGGAGTTGGTCTACTAATCTTGGATGTGATGCCTATATAATGATCATTGCCTGGATATCGTCATGAGTTTTTGAAGTTCTATCAATTGCCCAAGAGTAATTTGTTCACCCACTGTTTGCTATTTTTCTGGAGAGAAGCCACTAGTGAAACCCACGGCCCCCAGGTCTCTTTCTCATATTATTTGCCTTCGCGATCTATTTTATTTGCCTTTTATTTTCAGATCTATTAAACCAAAAAATACCTTGCTACGTTTTATTCTTATTTAATTTATTTGGCGTTCGATCTATCAATCTATTACAACTTTCTCTCGTCCACGTGCCAATTTCTGGCGCCGTTACCCGAAAGGGATTGACAACCCCTTTAACACGTCGGGTTGCGAGTGGTTGTTATTTGTGTGCAGATGTTGTTTACGTTGTGTTGCTTGGTTCTCCTACTGGTTCGATAACCTTGGTTTCATCACCGAGGGAAATACCTACTGCTGTTGTGCTGCATCATCCCTTCCTCTTTGGGGAAATACCGACGTAGCTTCGAGCCGCATCAAGCCTCTATAGCCACGAAAAACCAATCTAGACCCTGTTCTGGCACCCTGCTAGAGGGGGAAATCATCACCGGAGGCCTGATACGTCCATTTTGCATCATGCTTTTATATCATTATTTATTGCATTATGGGTTGTTACTACACGTTATGTTACAATACTTATGTCTATTCTCTCTTATTTGACAAGGTTTACATAAGGAGGGAGAATGCCGGCAGCTAGAATTCTGGGCTGGAAAAGGAGCAAATATTAGAGACCTATTCTGCACAACTCCAAAAGTCATGAAACTCCATGAAAGTCATTTTTGGAAATAATAAAAAATATTGAACGGAAGAAGTACATCAGAGGGGGACCCACCTGGCCACCAGGGTGGGGGCGCGCCCTACCCCCAGAGCGCGCCCCCCTGCCTCGTGGGCCCCCTATTGGCTCTCCAGTGGCCATCTTCTGCTATATGAGTTCTTTCGTTGAGGAAAAAATCATAAGCAACCTTTTGGGACAAGACTCCACCGCCACGAGGCGGAACCTTGGCGGAACCAATCTAGGGCTCCGGTAGAGCTGTTCTGCCGGGGACACTTCCCTCCGGGAGGGGGAAATCATCGCCATCGAGGTTAATCATATGGATCCATATGTTTCATGCTATGGTTAGGTTTACCTTAATACTTTTGTTGTAGTTGCGGATGCTTGCAATAGAGGTTAATCATAAGTGGGAGGCTTGTTCAAGTAAGAACGACACCCAAGCACCGGTCCACCCACATATCAAATTATCAAAGTACCGAACGTGAATCATATGAACGTGATGAAAACTAGCTTGATGATATTCCCATGTGTCCTCGGGAGCGCTTTTCTCTATATAAGAGTTTGTCTAGGCTTGTCCATTGCTACAAAAAGGATTCGGCCACCTTGCTGCACTTTATTTACTTTTGTTACTTGTTGCTCGTTACCAATTATCTTACCACAAAACTATCTGTTACCACTTATTTCAGTACTTGCAGAGAATACCTTGCTGAAAACCGCTTATCATTTCCTTCTGCTCCTCGTTGGGTTCGACACTCTTACTTATCGAAAGGACTATGATAGATCCCCTATACTTGTGGGTCATCAAGGCCATATTCATCATCCCGACGGCCACCATGATGAGGAGGGAGTAGTCCACCCTCGAGGTTGAGGGTTTGTACTAGTAGCTATGTGTTTGATCTTTCTCTCTCTCTCTCTCTCTCTCTCTCTCTCGTGTTCTTGACTTGGCACGATCTTGATGTATCACGAGCTTTGTTGATATAGTTGGATCATATGGTGACCTCTCTATCTTGTTGTGATGAATTGAGTTCTCCCTTTGAGATTACACTTTTATTGGATTGAATACTTTGTTCGTTTTGAGAGCACTTGATGTATGTCTTGGCACTCAACTCGCAGATTCCCAAGGTGACATTGGGGTAATGTATGCATAGGGGTTCATGCATGTTTTCATTCATGTTTCTCTGGTAGAAATATTGGGGTACTCTTTGAAGTTCTTTGTGTTGGATTGAGTAATGTGAATCTGAAATTGTTTGATGCATATCGTATAATAAACTCACGGATACTCGTGGTGACATTGGAGTATCTAGGTGACATTAGAGTTGGTTGATGTGTATCATATGGTGTTATTTTAGTACGAACTCTTGGGCTGTTTGTGACACTTATAGGGATAGCTCTATAGATCGATCGGAAAGGATAACTTTGAGGTGGTTTCGTACCCTATAAATAATTTCTTCTTATGTTCTCCTCCAGATAAGAACTTTGGAGTGATTCTTCGTCGCACGTTGAGGGATTGTTATATGATCTAATTATATTAGCATTGTTGAGAGATTGCACTAGTGAAAGTATGAACCGTAGGCCTTGTTTCTAAGCATTGCAATACCGTTTGTCCTCACTTTTGTTACTCGTTACCTTGCTGTTTTTTATTGTTACTATTGAAAAATTCAATATCTAATATCATTAGTACACTTGTATCACCATCTCTTCGTCGAAATAGTGCACCTATACAATTTACCATTGTATTTGGTGTGTTGGGGACACAAGAGACTCTTTGTTATTTGGTTGCAGGGTTGTTTGAGAGAGACCATCTTCATCCTATGCCTCCCACGGGTTGATAAACCTTAGGTCATCCACTTGAGGGAAAATTGCTATTGTCCTACAGAACTCTGCGCTTGGAGGCCCAACACGAGTATACAAGAACAAGTTGTGTACTAGACATCAGAGTGGCCCACTAGGCACCAGAGCAGGGGCCTCTGGCGTGCCCTGGTGGGTAGTGGGGCACACGAACCTCCATTTGACCTAACTCCGCCTTCTATAAATACTCTAAAATCAGGAAACCTACTAGGGGTCCATGAAATACTTTTCCCGCACCGCAAGTTCCAAAACCATGAGATCCCATCTAGAGGCCTTTTCTGACACTTTGCCAGAGGGAGAAACAATCATGAAGGGGTTCTTCATCATCCTTGCTGCCCCTCCGATGATGCGTGAGTAGTTTACCACGGACCAATGGTTCCATAATTAGTAGCTAGATGGCTTATTCTCTCTTTTTGATCTTCAATACAATGTTCCCCTCAGTGTTCTTGGAGATCTATTTGATGTAATGACTTTTTGCAGTGTGTTTTTGGGATCCGATGAATTGTGAGTTTATGATTAGATCTATCCATGAATATTTTTTGGGTTTTCTCTGAACTCTTTTATGCATGAATATTACAGCCTCGTATTTCTTCTCCAATTTATTGGTTTGGTTTGGCCAACTAGATTGATTTATCTTGCCATGAGAAGAGGTGCTTTGTGATGGGTTCAATCTTGCGGTGCTCAATATCAGTGACAGAAAGAGACATGACACACATGTATCGTTGCTATGAAGGGTAACAAGATGGGAATTATTCCATACATGATTTTATCCTGTCTACATCATGTCATCTTGCTTAAGGCGTTACTCCATTCTTTCATGAACTTAATACACTAGATGCATGCTGGATAGCGGTCGATGTGTGGAGTAATAGCAGTAGATGCAGAATCATTTTGGTCTACTTGTCTCAGACGTGATGCCTATATATATGATCATTGCCTTGGATATCATCATAGTTATTTGCTTTTCTGTCAATTGGCCAACAGTAATTTGTTTACCCACCATATGATATTTTCTCGAGAGAAACCTCTAGTGAAAACTATGGCCCCCGGGTCTATTTTCTATCATATATTAAAACCAAAAATACCTTGCTGCAATTTTCTTTTATTTATTTTTGTCAGATCTATCTATCAAATCCTATACAATTTAACCTTGATCATAACCGTTGAGGGATTGACAACCCCTCTACGCGTTGGGTTGCAAGTATTTGTTGTTTGTGTGCAGGTGTTGTTTACATAGTGTTGCTTGGTTCTCCTACTGGATTGATAACCTTGGTTTCATAACTAAGGGAGATACTTATCTCTACTGTACTGCATCATCCTCTCCTCTTCAAGGAAATCCCAACGCAGCTCACAAGTCGCAGGAAGAATTTCTGGCGCCGTTGCAAGGGAGACATCATCAACATCTATCTTGTACCTACACATTAACTTTCATCTCCTTGCATTTACTCTATTTGCCATTTGCCTCTCGTTTTCATCTCCCCCACTTCTAAAAAAATATCATGCAAAAACACAAAAATATTTGGCTTTTGCATTTTTTTGCTCATTTTTTTGCTTTTTGCCTCCATGACTGCAAAACAGAAAAATAAATAAGAAAAATTAAGATGGATCCTCATCCTCTTGCTAATCTTTTTTAAAGATCCAATTATGATGAACCAATTGCTAGTGATTTGAGTGCACTAGATTATCTTTATGAGGTTTTGCTTGAAACTCGTGAATCTGAAAATTGTGATGAAGTGTTAAAAGAAGAAACTTATAAGGTGATTCACGATAGCTCATTGAATGAAAAGCATGATTGCAATGATATTATTATAAATTCTATTAATGCAAATTGTGTTAATGATATGCAAAACCCCAAGCAAGGGGATGATGATTTTGTTATGCTCACTACTTATTGCAATGATCATGATTGGGGTGATAATGATTCTTATGATCTTGAAAATTTATTTAAACCTCATGATGAATATTTTTGCGACAATATTGAAAGTGGGTTTGGAAGAGTGTCAACTTTAGCTAAAAATAATTCCACATATTTAGAAAGTGTTCAATCTTAAGAATGTTTTGATAAAAGTGGGTTTGGACATGTCATGACTTTATTTGATGTTAATCCCACTATCTTGGAAGATTATAAAACTTTTATGCATGTGGATCATGAAGAGAAAAATTCATATGATAGCTATATTGTTGAATTTTATTATGATCATACATCTAATTATTATGAGTGAGGAAAATATGGTTGTAGAAAGTTTCATGTTACTAAATTACCTCTCGTTATGTTGAGATTGTCAATGTTTTATTCCTCTTCTTTGCATATGCTAGACATTTCTTGTCTTGATAATTTGTTTCCATATAAAATGCCTATGCATAGGAAGTATATTAGACTGACATGTGTTTGTCACATGTATTACGATGCTCTCTTTATGCTTCAATTCTTATCTTCCATGTGAGCATCATTGAAATCTCAAGCCTATCTTAATGGCTATAAAGAAAGAGTTTGTTGGGAGACAACCCAAAAGTTATTATTTTTCAGTTTTCTCATGTTCACACAATTATGCTACTATTATGATTGTGCTTTTTATGTTTTGATTAGTGTTTGTGCCAAGTAAAGCCTTTAGGATGGTTTGGGTGATAGTTGATTTGATTATGTTAAAAAACAGAAACTTTTGTCCCAAGTTATGAAATTTTGTAAATTCACATAAACGTGCTTTTGCTCTAATTTTTTTACAAAAAATTGATATAAAAATTTCCCATGCTTTCCTAATTTTTTAAGAATTTTTGGAGTTACAGAAGTATGGTCAATGTTCATATTACTACTATTCTGTTTCTGACAGATTCTATTTTTGTTGCATCGTGTGCTTATTTTGATGAATCTATGGATTGTATCGGGGGTACAAGCCATGGTAAAGCTAGAATACAATAGGTATAATGCAATAAAAATTACGAATGAGTTTGCAACAGTACTTAAAGTGGTGGTTTGCTTTACTATACTACCGGATCTCACAATGGTTTTGTTAAGTTTTGTGTGATTGAAGTTTTCAAGTTTTGGGTGAGATCACGATGGATGAAGGAATAAGGAGTGGCAAGAGCCTAAGCTGGGAAATGCCCGAGGCGCCCCAAGGTAATATTCAAGGACTCCCAAGCAACTAAGCTTAGGTATGCCCTGGAAGGCATCCCCTCTTTCTTCTAACGACCCTCGGCAATTTTACCTGGAGCTATATTTCTATTCGTCACATATCATGAGTTTTGCTTGGAGAGTCTTCTATTATATGAGTCTTTGCTTTGTTTGCTATTTAGTTTGTCACAATCATCCTTGTTGAACACACTTGTGTGAGAGAGCCACACACATACCATGATTTGCTAGAATACTCTATGTGCTTCACTTAAATCTTTTGAGCTAGGCAGTTGCTCTAGTACTTCACTTATATCTTTTTTAGCACGTCGGTGGTTATATTTGAAAGAAATAAACCCTCTTGCTTCACTTATATTATTTTGAGAGTTGATTTTTTTAAAGAAATATGCTCCCATGCTTCACTTATATTATTTTGAGAGTTGAATTGTTTAAAGAAATATTTATGCTCTCGTGCTTCACTTAGATCCTTTTGAGAGTTAAGAATAGTAATGGCAATTTGCACGAGATATGCATTTGGTCCCAAGTGATGGATATCCAAGGGGGGTATAATAAAAACTTTCATGAAGATCATTGGATATTATAAATTTTATTCCTTGCAATAATTTTGCTATATGGAGATAGTGATATGTGAGTCATGTTGGTGAGAAATTATGCTTTAGTAAGAATATTGATGTTAAGGTTAGTGTTTCCATATACATGCCCGTAAATTCAATAGTTATGCAATGAAATTATATCCTACTTCTTGTGCATAATTCTATGTTAATTATGTTCTGTGCGCATTTATGACCGTTTTTGTTTTTTGGTTGGTTGCTTCTCAATCTCTTTGCTAGCCTTAACTTGTAATAAGCGAGAATACTGCTTGTGCATCCAACTCCTTAAACCCAAAGTTGTGCCAAATGAGTCCACCATACCTACCTATATGCGGTATTTCCATGTCGTTCTAAAGTAAATTTGTATGTGCCAACTCTAATTTTCAAAATGAATTTCCATTTAGTGTGCCCGTACCACTCATGAAGTGGTTGGGGTGGCCAATATTTTCCATGCGAGGTATTTTATTCTCACAATGAGTGTGTATTCACTTGTCATTGCACGGGGGTGTGGCAGTTAATAGGGATGCCCAGTCCCGAAATGAAATAAAATACTATGATAATAAATTCCTTGTAAAGTGTTGGTATGGAAGGCACGTGTGGATACGGCTAGCCATGGATTGTGAAAGAATGGTGGAAAGAAAATAATTTTTAATTTTTGTTTGGGAACCGCCTATACTTTGTCTAGCATGGAAGATATTTGGAATTCTCGGTCATTTTTTTGATAGGAAAAGCATGCCTCTCAAAATAATTTTATCTCTCAATTTAAGCTATGAGCTTTGACACCTCTACAAATATCTGCTTCCCTCTGTGAAGGGCCTATCTATTTACTTTTATGCAAAAAAATTATTGAGCCTCCATCTTCTCTTATGTAAAGCACCAACTAGGGAACACTATTGCCATGCTTGTGTAATTGATGTAGTTAATATTTGAGTGTGTTTCGTGAATGGATCAATGATTGAGCATAATGGGCTAGGGATAGCTTTATTTTAACGTTGATATATATTTTGAAATACATAGTTGCTTGTTGATATGCTTGAGTATTGATGTTTTCATGTCAAATTATAGACTATTGATTTGAATCATTCAAGTCCAAATGTCCATCCTACAAAGAAAAGAATATATGATGAATAAGTTAGGTAGCATTCCACATAAAAAATTCTGTTTTCATCATTTACCTACTCGAGGACGAGCAGGAATTAAGCTTGGGGATTCTTGATACGTCTTCAATGTATCTATAATTTTTGATTGTTCGATGTTATTATATTATCAATCTTGGATGTTTTATATACAACTACAAGCAACTTTATATCATTTTTGGGACTAACCTACTAACTTATTGCCCAGTGTCAGTTGCTGTTTTTTTGCTTGTTTTTGACTTTGTAGAATATCAGTACCAAACGAAGTCCAAATGCCACAAAAGTTTTTGGACATTTTTTCTGGCGATAAGAGACTCTGGAAGCTTCGAGAGACCATGACAAGATGGAGGAGTGGCCCACTAGGCACCAGGGCACGCCAAGGGCCTCTAGCGTGCCCTGGTGGGTAGTGGGGCCCATGAGCCTCCATTTGACCTAACTCCACCTATATAAATATTCTAAAATCAGGAAACCTACCAGGGAGTCCATGAAATACTTTTTCTGCTGCCGCAAGTTCCAAAACCATGAGAACCCATCCAAAGGCCTTTTTCGCACTTTGTCGGAGGGGGAAACGATCATGGAGGGGTTCTTCATCATCCTTGCTGCCCCTCCGATGATGTGTGACTAGTTTACCACGGACCTGCGGGTCCATAGTTAGTAGCTAGATGACTTCTTCTCTCTTATTGATCTTCAATACAATGTTCTCCTCGGTGTTCTTGGAGATCTATTTGATGTAATGACTTTTTGCAGTGTGTTTGTTGGGATCCGATGAATTGTGAGTTTATGATCGGATCTATCCATGAATATTATTTGGGTTTTCTCTGAACTCTTTTATGCATGATTATTATAGCCTCATATTTCTTCTCCATGTATTGGTTTGGTTTGACCAACTAGATTGATTTATCTTGCCATGGGAAGGGGTGCTTTGTGATGCGTTCGATCTTGCGGTGCTCAATCTGAGTAATAGAAAGAGACATAATATGCATGTATCGTTGCCATTAAGGGTAACAAGATGAGATTTATTTCATATGTCAGTTTATCTTGTCTACATCATGCATCTTACTTAAGGCGCTACTCCGTTCTTTCATGAACTAAATACACTAGATGCATACTGGATAGCGATCGATGTGTGGACTAATAGCAGGAGATGCAAAATCGTTTCAGTCTACTTGTCTCGGAGGTGATGCCTATATATATGATCATTGCCTTGGATATCATCATAATATTTTCTTTTCTGTCAATTGCCTAACAGTAATTTGTTTACCCACCGTATGCTATTTTCTGGAGAGAAATCTCTAGTGAAAACTATGCCCCCCGGGTCTATTTTCTATCATACATTAAAACCAAAAATATCTTACTGCAAATTTTTTATTTTATTATTTTTGTCAGATCTATCTATCAAATCCTATACAATTTAATCTTGCTCGTAATCGTTGAGGGATTGACAACCCCTCTACGCGTTTTGTTGCAAGTATTTGTTGTTTGTGTGCAGGTGTTGTTTACATAGTGTTGCTTGGTTCTCCTACTGGATTGATAACCTTGGTTTCATAACTGAGGGAAATACTTATATCTACTGTAATTCATCATCCTCTCCTTTTTGAAAAAATCCCTACGCAACTCACAAGTAGCAGGTAGTGCCGGTATATGGGGCCATGTTGCCATCATCGTCGGCACTGTGACAGGACTCGCCTACATCATCGAGGTCATCACATCAACTACAGGGGAGGCGGGTCAACACGAGGCGGTGGGGCGTGTCGAGGGGGTTTTGGCCGGTAGCACCAGCCGCCCTCCAGCCCTCCAAGATGTGCCCTCTACCCCCTAGGGTTTGTATTGCTGGGGTCTGACAAAGCTCCCGGGTGGTCCGACGTAACTGTGGCCGCCGGTCTCGTTGTGCTGCCACACTGATCTCCAACATATCCCCTGCCACCACCGTTTGATGGCAAACCCCTGTAGCGGTCATCAACATAGGCCCCATATGGCGAAGCCACGTTCAAGCAGTGTGGTCACTTGACCACACAACATTTTGGTGAAACTCTTAACTACAAGTAAAAATTATGTAGAAGATGGTAGAAAAATTGTAAATACACATGTATTTGACATCACAAGTTTAAATTGACATCACGTACTTGAACTTCTGGCATGGCCACCTCCCCATATCCATCATGATCCCACTGTCCTCTGCCGTAGCCACTCGTATCATTATCATCCACCGTAGCTGTCATCTCTGGCCCAGCGACTGCATATCCGCCGCACCGGCGATGCCGCCCGAGTGTCCCACACGGCGGGAGCGGCCAGCAGTGGAAGGCGCGGCGGCGGAGATTGCCCGTTCCCGCGACCCGCCGTACTCAGTTGTGATCGCTCCGCTACCGTCGAATCCGCGACACGAGCAGCGAAACCCCACCCTGAAGATGGAAAAACAGCGGGAACACACGTCTCAGTCTAGCCCTAGATGGTGGCACGGTGTGGCAGGCCGCATGCCGGCCCATCAGCCTCTTACATGTTGTAATGTACTCCCTCTGTTTGTACTAACTTTTTACAAAGTTAGTATAAACTCGAGTCATATATTTTGGGACGTGGGAGGGGTAGATAGTCGGTTGTTTGTACTCCACTTGATTGCGGCATCACGACGGAGTGATGATGTTTTTTTTGAGCGTACATTGTCTACCACATGTGTATAGGACTTGGGTCTATATTTATACCGTTGTATCTCTCTTTCCCCTTCATATATTTGTACATCTTGGGAGATAAGTAGAGACCGGTCCACCCTGTACCTATATATGTGAGTCATGCACATGATCAATGAATTATCGATGCATGCAATCCCTTCTTTCCAACTAACATGGTATCAGATGGCACGCCAATCCCTTTCCTCGCTTCTGCCTAAACCCGCCGCCGCCGCCCTACAGCCGCCGCCGCTATACGTCGTCGCCGCGCCCTCTCTCCCACGCAGCCGCCGCACTCTCTCTCCCATGCAGCCGCCACCTTCCTCTCTGCCGCCGCTGCTTCCCTCCCCCCTAGCCGCCGTCGTGCTCCTAAACCCTAACCCTACCCCGCGCCGCCGCCGCTAACCCTAACCCACCCGAGCCGCTCCCACCACCGCAGCTCCTCCATGGCGTCTCCCCACTCCAGCAACTCGAACCCGTTCGCCGGACCTGAGCCTGACGCCACCGCCGTTCGCGATCATGACATCCACAACCGCGTCCCCATCAAGCTCGACTAATCCAACTCCTCGTACTATGCGTGGAAGACCTACTTCAACCTCCTCTTCCACGAGTACCACCTCCTCGAGCACGTCGACGGGACCGTTGATGGCGACCTCATGGCGGGCAATCCGGACTGGGCGGCCATTGAGGCCTCTCTCATCCGATGGTTCTACCTCACCGTCTCGCCGGACATCTTCCACACGGTCGGCTCGGAGGATGACGACGCGTGTGCCATGTGGACCAAGATCAACAACCTCTTCACTGATAATAAACTTCAACGTCTCGTGTTCTTGCAGCAGGAATTTTTTGGGTGCCACCAAGATGACTCCTCCATCGACGACTACTGCATGCGCCTTAAGAGGCTCGCTGATGAGCTCTGCGATATTGGCGCCAAGGTGTCGGACGAACTCATGCTCAGCACCCTCACCGCCGGCCTCAACGAGGATTTCGGCAATGTGGCCTCCAACCTCTCCCTGCTGCCAAACCCGACCTTCCACTCTGTCACCGCGTATTTACGCCTGGAGGAACGCCGGATGAAGAAGGTCAAGGTGCGCGTCCACCACACCGCCCTCGCCGCCGGGACCTCTCGCGGGGCGCCTCTGTCGGCCCCACCTCACCCGCTCCAGCCCGCGCCCCGGGGTTCTTCCTGTTGGGGATCGTAGCAGAAATTTAAAATTTTCTATGCATCACCAAGATCATTCTATGGAGTAATCTAGCAACGAGGGGAAGGAGAGTGCATCTACATACCCTTGTAGATCGCTAAGCGGAAGCGTTCAAGTGAACGGGGTTGATGGAGTCGTACTCGTCGTGATCCAAATCACCGATGATCCTAGCACCGAACGGACAGCACCTCCGTGTTCAACACACGTATGGTTGGGAGACATCTCCCACGCCTTGATCCAGCAAGGAGGAGGGAGAGGTTGAGGAAGAAGTCCAACAGCACGACGGCATGGTGGTGGAGGAGCTTGTGATTCTCCGGCAGGGCTTCGCCAAGCACCATGGAGGAGGAGGAGAAGGTAGGAGGAGGGAGGGCTGCGCCAGGTTCAAGGGTGTGGCCGCCCTCCCACCCCTCCACTATTTATAGGTGGGGGGAGAGGGGGGCCGGCCCCCCTAGATCCCATCTAGGGTTGGGGTGGCGGCCAAGGGGGGGAGGAGTGCCTCCCAAGTCAAGTGGAGGCCCTCCCCCTTAGGGTTTCCCCTCTCCCATGCGCATGGGCCTTGGGGGGGCTGGTGCCCTTGGCCCATTAAGGTTAGGGCGCCCCCTACAGCCCATGCTGCTGTATTGGACGTGGTGGAACTTTTTCCGGACCTCCTGACCCCTCCGGAATCCTCCGGAAGCTTCCCGGTACAATACCGGAAAAAAACCAAACTTTTCCCGGAACCCGAACAACAACTTTCCATATATAAATCTTTACCTCCGGAACTCCTCGTGACATCCGGGATCTCATCCAGGACTTCGAACAACATTCTGTAATCACATACAAGTCTTCCTAATAACCCTAGCGTCATCGAACCTTAAGTGTGTAGACCCTACGGGTTCGGGAACCATGCAGACATGACCGAGACAACTCTCCGGCCAATAACCAACAGCGGGATCTGGATACCCATGTTGGCTCCCACATGTTCCACGATGATCTCATCGGATGAACCACGATGTCGAGGATTCAATCAATCCCGTATTCAATTCCCTTTGTCCAGCGGTATTGTACTTGCCCGAGATTCGATCGTCGGTATCCCGATACCTTGTTCAATCTTGTTACCGGCAAGTCTCTTTACTCGTTCCGTAACACATCATCCCGTGATTAACTCCTTGGTCACATTGTGCACATTATGATGATGTCCTACCGAGTGGGCCCAGAGATACCTCTCCGTTTACACGGAGTGACAAATCCCAGTCTCGATTCGTGCCAACCCAACAAACACTTTCGGAGATACCTGTAGTGTACCTTTATAGCCACCCAGTTACGTTGTGACGTTTGGCACACCCAAAGCACTCCTACGGTATCCGGGAGTTGCACAATCTCATGGTCTAAGGAAATGATACTTGACATTAGAAAAGCTTTAGAAAACGAACTACACGATCTTTGTGCTAGGCTTAGGATTGGGTCTTGTCCATCACATCATTCTCCTAATGATGTGATCCCGTTATCAATGACATCCAATGTCCATGGTCAGGAAACCGTAACCATCTATTGATCAACGAGCTAGTCAACTAGAGGCTTACTAGGGACATGGTGTTGTCCATGTATCTACACATGTATCTGAGTTTCCTATCAATACAATTCTAGCATGGATAATAAACGATTATCATGAACAATGAAATATATATAATAATAACTAATTTATTATTGCCTCTAGGGCATATTTCCAACAGTCTCCCACTTGCACTAGAGTCAATAATCTAGTTCACATCGCCATGTGATTAACACTCACAGGTCACATCGCCATGTGACCAACATCCAAAGAGTTTACTAGACTCAATAATCTAGTTCACATCACTATGTGATTAACACTCAATGAGTTCTGGGTTTGATCATGTTATGCTTGTGAGAGAGGTTGTAGTCAACGGGTCTTGCCATATTCAGATCCCTATGTATTTCGCAAAACTTTATGTCATATCGTAGATGCTGCTACCACGTTCCACTTGGAGCTATTCCAAATTGTTGCTCCATTATACGTATCCGGTATCTCTACTCAGAGCTATCCGGATAGGTGTTAAGCTTGCATCGACGTAACTCTTTACGTCGAACTCTTTATCACCTCCATAACCGAGAAACATTTCCTTATTCCTCTAAGGATAATTTTGACCGCTATCTGGTGATCTACTCCTAGATCACCTTTGTACCCTCTTGCCAGACATGTGGCAAGGCACACATCAGGTGCGGTACTCAGCATGGCATACCGTATAGAGCCTATGACAAGAGCATAGGGGACGACCTTCGTCCTTCCTCTTTCTTCTGCCGTGGTCAATCTTTGAGTCTTACTCAACTTCACACCTTACAACTCAGGTAAGAACCCCTTCTTTGACTGATCTATTTTGAACTCCTTCAAAAACATGTCAAGGTGTGCGTTCTTTGAAAGTATCATCAGGCGTCTTGATCTATCTCTATAGATCTTGATGCCCAATATGTAAGCAGCTTTATCCAGGTCTTCCTTTGAAAAACACTCTTCAAACAACCGTTTATGCTTTCCAGAAATTCTACATTATTTCGGATCTACAATATGTCATCCACATATACTTATCAGAAATGTTGTAGTGCTCCCACTCACTTTCTTGTAAATACAAGTTTCTAGCAAACATTGTATAAACCTAAAAGCTTTGATCACTCCATCAAAACATATATTCCGATTCCGAGATGCTTGCTCTAGTCCATAGAAGGATTGCTGGAGCCAGCATACCTTTTAGCATCCTTAGGATCGACAAAACTTTTATTGTATCACATACAACTTTTCTTACGAAAACTGGTAAGAAAACTTGTTTTGACATCCATCTGTCAGATTTCATAATCGAAAAATACAGCTAATGCTAACATGATTCCGACGGACCTTAAGCATCGCTACGGGTGAGAAATTCTCATCGTAGTCAACTCCTTGAACTTGTGAAAAGACTCTTTCCCACAAGTCGAGCTTCATAGACGGTAACATTACCGCCCACGTCCGTCTTCTTCTTAAAGATCCATTTATCTCAATGGCTTGCCGATCATTGGGCAAGTCCACCAAAGTCCATACTTTGTTCTGATATATGGATCCTATCTCGGATTTCATGGCTTCTAACCATTTGTCGGAATACGGGCCCACCATCGCTTCTCCATAGCTCGTAGGTTCATTGTTGTCTAACAACATGATATCTAAGACATGATTACCGTACCACTCAGGAGTAGTACATATCCTTGTCGACCTACGAGGTTCGATAGCAACTTGATCCGAAGCTTCATGATCACTATCATTAACTTCCTATTCAACAGACGTAGGCTCCACAGAAAACATCTTTCTGTGTTGCATCACTCACTGGTTGAAGTAAAGGTTCGACTACCTCATCAAGTTCTATCTTCCTCCCACTCAATTCTTTCGAGAGAAACTCCTCGAGAAAGGACCGGTTCTTAGTGACAAACAATTTGCCCTCGGATCTGAGATAGAAGGTGTACCCAACTATCACCTTTGGGTATCCTATGAAGATGTGTTTGTCCGCTTTGGGTTCGAGCTTCTCCGGCTGAAGCCTTAAGCATCGCAGCCCCAAACATTAATAAGTGACAACTTTGGTTTCTTGCCAAACCAATGTTCACACGACGTCGTTTCAACGGACTTAAATGGTGTCCTATCTAAAGTGAATGCAGCTGTCTCTAACGCATAACCTCAAAATGAAAACGGTAGATTGGTAAGAGACATCATAGATCGCACCATATCTCATAGGGTTCGATTACGACGTCCGGACACGCCATTACCTTGTGGTGTTCCAGGTGGCTTCAACTGTGAAACATTTCCACAATGTCTTAAGTGAGTGCCAAACTCATAACTCAGAAAATCCCCTTTTGATTAGATCGTAGGAACATGATCTTATTGTTATGATGATTCTTAACTTCACTCTGAAATTTCTTGAACTTTTTAAACGTTTCAGACTTGTGCTTCATTAAGTAGATATACCTATATCTACCCAAATCGTTAGTGAAGATGAGAAAATAGCGATATCCACCGCACGCTTCAATTCTCATTGGATCACACGCATCAGCATGCATGATTTCCAACAAGTCACTTGCCCGTTTCATTGTACCTAAAAACGGGGTCTTAGTCATCCTGCCCATGAGGCATGGCTCGCATGTGTCAAGCGATTCAAAATCAAGTGACTCCAAACATCCATTGAAATGGAGTTTCTTCATGGATCTTATGCCAATATGACCTAAGAGGCAGTGCCACGAGAAAGTGGTACTATCATTATTAACTCTACATCTTTTGGCATGAACATGTGTATTACCACGACCGAGATTCAATGAACCATTCACATAGGGTGCATGACCATGAAAGGTATCATTCATGTAAACAGAATAACCATTATTCTCTAACTTAAATGAATGACAATATTGCGATGAACATGATCTAATCATATTCATGCTCAACATAGACACCTGATAACATTTATCTAGGTTCAATACTAATCCCGAAGGCAAAAGGAGCGTGCGATAGTGATCTCATCAACTTTGGAAACACTTCCAACACACATCGTCACCTCGCCCTCAGCCAGTCTTCATTTAGTCCATAGCTTTTGCTTCAAGTCACCAATAATAGTAACTGAACCGGTATCCAATACCCAGGTGCTACCAGGAGTACTAGTGAGGTACACATTAATAACACGTATATACTTTGAAGTTTCCATCCTTCTTATCTACCATGCATTTGGGGTAATTCCGCTACCAGTGACCGTTCCCCTTACAATAGAAGCACTTAGTCTTGGGTTTGGGTTCAACCTTGGGTTCCTTCACTGGAGCGGCAACTGGTTTGCCATCCATGAAGTTTCCCTTCTAGCCCTTGCCCTTCTTGAAACCAGTGGTCTTGTTAAACCATCAACACTTGATGCTCCTTCTTGATTTCTACCTTTTGCGGTCTTAAGCACCGCGAACAGCTTCGGGATCAACTCCATCCCTTGCATGTCATAGTTCATCACGAAGATCTAGTAGCTTAGTGATAGTGTCTAGAGAACTCTATCAATCACTATCTTATCTGGAAGTTTAACTCCCACTTGATTTAAGTGATTGTAGCAACCAGACATTCTGAGCACATTTTCACTAGCTGAGCTATTCTCCTCCATCTTGTTGGCAAAAGAACTTGTCAGAGGTCTCACACCTCTCAACACGGGCATGAGCTTGAAATCCCAATTTCAGCTCTTGGAACATCTCATATGTCTTATGGCGTTCAAAACGTCATTGGAATCCCGATTCTAAGCTGTAAAGTATGGTGCACTAAACTATCAAGTAGTCATCAGGACGTGTCTGTCAGGTGTTCACAACATCCACAGACGACGTTGTAGCGGTTTGCACATAGAGCGGTGCATCAAAGACGTAATCCTTCTGTGTAGCAGTGAGGACACTCCTCGGACTACGGACCCCGTCCGCATCATTGCTTACAATATCTTTCAACTTGGTCTTTCTCTAGGAACGTATTGAAACAGGGAGCTACAACGTGAGCTATTTATCTACAACATATTTGCAAAGACAATTTAGACTATGTTCATGATAATTGAGTTCATCAAATGAACTCCCACTCAGATAGACATCCCTCTAGTCATCTAAGTGAAACATGATCCGAATCGACTAGGCCGTGTCCGATCATCACGTGAGACGGACTAGTCATCAACGGTGAACATCTCATGTTGATCGTATCTTCTACCATGCATTTGGGGTAATTCCGCTACCAGTGACCATTCCCCTTACAATAGAAGCACTTAGTCTTGGGTTTGGGTTCAACCTTGGGTTCCTTCACTGGAGCGGCAACTGGTTTGCCATCCATGAAGTTTCCCTTCTAGCCCTTGCCCTTCTTGAAACCAGTGGTCTTGTTAAACCATCAACACTTGATGCTCCTTCTTGATTTCTACCTTTTGCGGTCTTAAGCACCGCGAACAGCTTCGGGATCAACTCCATCCCTTGCATGTCATAGTTCATCACGAAGATCTAGTAGCTTAGTGATAGTGGCTAGAGAACTCTATCAATCACTATCTTATCTGGAAGTTTAACTCCCACTTGATTTAAGTGATTGTAGCACCCAGACATTCTGAGCACATTTTCACTAGCTGAGCTATTCTCCTCCATCTTGTTGGCAAAAGAACTTGTCAGAGGTCTCACACCTCTCAACACGGGCATGAGCTTGAAATCCCAATTTCAGCTCTTGGAACATCTCATATGTCTTATGGCGTTCGAAGCGTCATTGGAATCCCGATTCTAAGCTGTAAAGTATGGTGCACTAAACTATCAAGTAGTCATCAGGACGTGTCTGTCAGGTGTTCACAACATCCACAGACGACGTTGTAGCGGTTTGCACATAGAGCGGTGCATCAAAGACGTAATCCTTCTGTGTAGCAGTGAGGACACTCCTCGGACTACGGACCCCGTCCGCATCATTGCTTACAATATCTTTCAACTTGGTCTTTCTCTAGGAACGTATTGAAACAGGGAGCTACAACGTGAGCTATTTATCTACAACATATTTGCAAAGACAATTTAGACTATGTTCATGATAATTGAGTTCATCAAATGAACTCCCACTCAGATAGACATCCCTCTAGTCATCTAAGTGAAACATGATCCTAATTGACTAGGCCGTGTCCGATCATCACGTGAGACAGACTAGTCATCAACGGTGAACATCTCATGTTGATCGTATCTTCTACCATGCATTTGGGGTAATTCCGCTACCAGTGACCGTTCCCCTTACAATAGAAGCACTTAGTCTTGGGTTTGGGTTCAACCTTGGGTTCCTTCACTGGAGCGGCAACTGGTTTGCCATCCATGAAGTTTCCCTTCTAGCCCTTGCCCTTCTTGAAACCAGTGGTCTTGTTAAACCATCAACACTTGATGCTCCTTCTTGATTTCTACCTTTTGCGGTCTTAAGCACCGCGAACAGCTTCGGGATCAACTCCATCCCTTGCATGTCATAGTTCATCACGAAGATCTAGTAGCTTAGTGATAGTGTCTAGAGAACTCTATCAATCACTATCTTATCTGGAAGTTTAACTCCCACTTGATTTAAGTGATTGTAGCACCCAGACATTCTGAGCACATTTTCACTAGCTGAGCTATTCTCCTCCATCTTGTTGGCAAAAGAACTTGTCAGAGGTCTCACACCTCTCAACACGGGCATGAGCTTGAAATCCCAATTTCAGCTCTTGGAACATCTCATATGTCTTATGGCGTTCAAAACGTCATTGGAATCCCAATTCTAAGCTGTAAAGTATGGTGCACTAAACTATCAAGTAGTCATCAGGACGTGTCTGTCAGGTGTTCACAACATCCACAGACGACGTTGTAGCGGTTTGCACATAGAGCGGTGCATCAAAGACGTAATCCTTCTGTGTAGCAGTGAGGACACTCCTCGGACTACGGACCCCGTCCGCATCATTGCTTACAATATCTTTCAACTTGGTCTTTCTCTAGGAACGTATTGAAACAGGGAGCTACAACGTGAGCTATTTATCTACAACATATTTGCAAAGACAATTTAGACTATGTTCATGATAATTGAGTTCATCAAATGAACTCCCACTCAGATAGACATCCCTCTAGTCATCTAAGTGAAACATGATCCGAATCGACTAGGCCGTGTCCGATCATCACGTGAGACGGACTAGTCATCAACGGTGAACATCTCATGTTGATCGTATCTTCTACCATGCATTTGGGGTAATTCCGCTACCAGTGACCGTTCCCCTTACAATAGAAGCACTTAGTCTTGGGTTTGGGTTCAACCTTGGGTTCCTTCACTGGAGCGGCAACTGGTTTGCCATCCATGAAGTTTCCCTTCTAGCCCTTGCCCTTCTTGAAACCAGTGGTCTTGTTAAACCATCAACACTTGATGCTCCTTCTTGATTTCTACATTTTGCGGTCTTAAGCACCGCGAACAGCTTCGGGATCAACTCCATCCCTTGCATGTCATAGTTCATCATGAAGATCTAGTAGCTTAGTGATAGTGGCTAGAGAACTCTATCAATCACTATCTTATCTGGAAGTTTAACTCCCACTTGATTTAAGTGATTGTAGCACCCAGACATTCTGAGCACATTTTCACTAGCTGAGCTATTCTCCTCCATCTTGTTGGCAAAAGAACTTGTCAGAGGTCTCACACCTCTCAACACGGGCATGAGCTTGAAATCCCAATTTCAGCTCTTGGAACATCTCATATGTCTTATGGCGTTCAAAACGTCATTGGAATCCCAATTCTAAGCTGTAAAGTATGGTGCACTAAACTATCAAGTAGTCATCAGGACGTGTCTGTCAGGTGTTCACAACATCCACAGACGACGTTGTAGCGGTTTGCACATAGAGCGGTGCATCAAAGACGTAATCCTTCTGTGTAGCAGTGAGGACACTCCTCGGACTACGGACCCCGTCCGCATCATTGCTTACAATATCTTTCAACTTGGTCTTTCTCTAGGAACGTATTGAAACAGGGAGCTACAACGTGAGCTATTTATCTACAACATATTTGCAAAGACAATTTAGACTATGTTCATGATAATTGAGTTCATCAAATGAACTCCCACTCAGATAGACATCCCTCTAGTCATCTAAGTGAAACATGATCCGAATCGACTAGGCCGTGTCCGATCATCACGTGAGACGGACTAGTCATCAACGGTGAACATCTCATGTTGATCGTATCTTCTACCATGCATTTGGGGTAATTCCGCTACCAGTGACCGTTCCCCTTACAATAGAAGCACTTAGTCTTGGGTTTGGGTTCAACCTTGGGTTCCTTCACTGGAGCGGCAACTGGTTTGCCATCCATGAAGTTTCCCTTCTAGCCCTTGCCCTTCTTGAAACCAGTGGTCTTGTTAAACCATCAACACTTGATGCTCCTTCTTGATTTCTACATTTTGCGGTCTTAAGCACCGCGAACAGCTTCGGGATCAACTCCATCCCTTGCATGTCATAGTTCATCATGAAGATCTAGTAGCTTAGTGATAGTGGCTAGAGAACTCTATCAATCACTATCTTATCTGGAAGTTTAACTCCCACTTGATTTAAGTGATTGTAGCACCCAGACATTCTGAGCACATTTTCACTAGCTGAGCTATTCTCCTCCATCTTGTTGGCAAAAGAACTTGTCAGAGGTCTCACACCTCTCAACACGGGCATGAGCTTGAAATCCCAATTTCAGCTCTTGGAACATCTCATATGTCTTATGGCGTTCAAAGCGTCATTGGAATCCCGATTCTAAGCTGTAAAGTATGGTGCACTAAACTATCAAGTAGTCATCAGGACGTGTCTGTCAGGTGTTCACAACATCCACAGACGACGTTGTAGCGGTTTGCACATAGAGCGGTGCATCAAAGAAGTAATCCTTCTGTGTAGCAGTGAGGACACTCCTCGGACTACGGACCCCGTCCGCATCATTGCTTACAATATCTTTCAACTTGGTCTTTCTCTAGGAACGTATTGAAACAGGGAGCTACAACGTGAGCTATTTATCTACAACATATTTGCAAAGACAATTTAGACTATGTTCATGATAATTGAGTTCATCAAATGAACTCCCACTCAGATAGACATCCCTCTAGTCATCTAAGTGAAACATGATCCGAATTGACTAGGCCGTGTCCGATCATCACGTGAGACGGACTAGTCATCAACGGTGAACATCTCATGTTGATCGTATCTTCTACCATGCATTTGGGGTAATTCCGCTACCAGTGACCGTTCCCCTTACAATAGAAGCACTTAGTCTTGGGTTTGGGTTCAACCTTGGGTTCCTTCACTGGAGCGGCAACTGGTTTGCCATCCATGAAGTTTCCCTTCTAGCCCTTGCCCTTCTTGAAACCAGTGGTCTTGTTAAACCATCAACACTTGATGCTCCTTCTTGATTTCTACCTTTTGCGGTCTTAAGCACCGCGAACAGCTTCGGGATCAACTCCATCCCTTGCATGTCATAGTTCATCACGAAGATCTAGTAGCTTAGTGATAGTGGCTAGAGAACTCTATCAATCACTATCTTATCTGGAAGTTTAACTCCCACTTGATTTAAGTGATTGTAGCACCCAGACATTCTGAGCACATTTTCACTAGCTGAGCTATTCTCCTCCATCTTGTTGGCAAAAGAACTTGTCAGAGGTCTCACACCTCTCAACACGGGCATGAGCTTGAAATCCCAATTTCAGCTCTTGGAACATCTCATATGTCTTATGGCGTTCGAAGCGTCATTGGAATCCCGATTCTAAGCTGTAAAGTATGGTGCACTAAACTATCAAGTAGTCATCAGGACGTGTCTGTCAGGTGTTCACAACATCCACAGACGACGTTGTAGCGGTTTGCACATAGAGCGGTGCATCAAAGACGTAATCCTTCTGTGTAGCAGTGAGGACACTCCTCGGACTACGGACCCCGTCCGCATCATTGCTTACAATATCTTTCAACTTGGTCTTTCTCTAGGAACGTATTGAAACAGGGAGCTACAACGTGAGCTATTTATCTACAACATATTTGCAAAGACAATTTAGACTATGTTCATGATAATTGAGTTCATCAAATGAACTCCCACTCAGATAGACATCCCTCTAGTCATCTAAGTGAAACATGATCCGAATCGACTAGGCCGTGTCCGATCATCACGTGAGACGGACTAGTCATCAACGGTGAACATCTCATGTTGATCGTATCTTCTATACGATTCATGTTTGACCTTTCGGTCTTCCGTGTTCTGAGGCCATGTCTGTACATGCTAGGCTCGTCAAGTCAACCTAAGTGTATTGCGTGTGTAAATCTGGCTTACACCCGTTGTATTCGAACGTTAGAATCTATCACACCCGATCATCACGTGGTGCTTCGAAACGATGAACCTTCGCAACGGTGCATAGTTAGGGGGAACACTTTCTTGAAATTATTGCGAGGGATCATCTTATTTAAGCTACCATCGTTCTAAGCAAATAAGATGTAAAACATGATAAACATCACATGCAGTCAAATAGTGACATGATATGGCCAATATCATTTTGCTCCTTTTGATCTCCATCTTCGGGGCTCCATGATCATCGTTTCACCGGCATGACACCATGATCTCCATCATCGTGTCTTCTTGAAGTTGTCTCGTCATCTATTACTTCTACTACTATGTGTAACGCCCTCGATGCGGCTATATCTCCCACGTGTCGAGGCACGACTTAGAGGCATAACCGCATTGAAAGCAATGTCGCAAGTTAGGCAATCTTCACAACATCCCATGTAATATATATATAATAAAAGGGGAGATACATAGTTGGCTTACACTCGCCACGTCAATCAAAGTACATAAATAGCATTACATCAATCCAACACTCATGGCCCGACTACGGCAACAAAATAAAAGATAACCCCAACATGCGACACGGTCCCGATCGCCCCAACTGGGCACCACTACTGATCATCAGGGAAAGACACATAGTAACGACGTGAGTCCTCGTCGAACTCCCACTTGAGCTCAAGCGCGTCATCTAGAATGGAGTCATCAGGCCCTGCATCTGGTTTGGAAGTAATCTGTGAGCCACAGGGACTCAGCAATCTCGCACCCTCGCGATCAAGACTATTTAAGCTTATAGGTAAGGCAAGGTAAATATGTGGAGCTGCAGCAAGCGACTAGCATATATGGTGGCTAACCTGTTCGCAAAAGAGAGCGAGAAGAGAAGGCAAAGCGTGAACGAATAGCTAGAGAACAACCTGCGGCAAGCATTACTCCAACACCGTGTTCACTTCCCGGACTCCGCCGAGAAGAGACCATCACGGTAACTCACACAGTTGGTTCATTTTAATTAAGTTAAGGTTCAAGTTATCTACAACCGGACATTAACAAATTCCCATCTGCCCATAACCGCGGGCACGGCTTTCGAAAGTTCAAATCCCTGCAGGGGAGTCCCAACTTAGCCCATGACAAGCTCTCACGGTCAACGAAGGAATAGACCTTCTCCCGAGACGTTCCGATCAGACTCGGTATCCTAGTTCTACAAGACACTTCGACAAGTTAAAACAAATCCAGCAACACCGCCCGAATGTGCCGACAAATCCCGATAGGAGTTGCACATATCTCGTTCTCAGGGCACACTCAGATGAGCGCTCGATACAACTAAAACCAAACCTTGAGTTTCCCCGAGGGGGCGCTGCACAGGACTCTAGTTTGGACCAACACTCAGAGGAGCACTGGCCCAGTGGGGGCTTAAAATAAGATGACCCTCGGGCTCCGGAAACCCAAGGGAAAAAGAGGCTAGGTGGCAAATGGTAAAACCAAGGTTGGGCATTGCTGGAAAAGCTTTAATCAAGGCGAACTATCAAGGGGTTCCCATTATCACCCAACCGCGTAAGGAACGCAAAATCCGGGAACATAACACCGATATGATGGAAACTAAGGAGGCAAGAGTGGAACAAAACACTAGGCGAGAGGCTGAGCCTTCCACCCTTTACCAAGTATATAGATGCATTAAGATAACAAGGTAATATAATGATATCCCAACAAGTAAATAATGTTCCAACAAGGAACGGTCTCCAATCTTCACCTGCAACTAGCAACGCTATAAGAGGGGCTAAGCAAAGCGGTAACATAGCCAATCAACGGTTTGCTAGGACATGGTGGGTTAGAGGTTTGACATGGCAATTTGGGAGGCATGATAAGCAAGTGGTAGGCATCGTATCATAGGCATAGCAAAAGAGCGAGCATCTAGCAAAGCAAAGATAGTAGTGATTTCGAGGGTATGATCATCTTGCCTGCAAAGTTGTCAGAGTTGACTGGATCCTCGAAAGAAACTCAACGGGCTCCTCGTTAGCGAACTTCTCTACGGATCTACCCAAACAAGACAAACAAGCAACAAGGACACAATCAACCACGTGCAAAGCTCAAACAACATGATGCAAACATGGTATGCTATGCGGGATGCGATATGTGATGCATATGCAAGATTTGACAGGGAATGAATGAACCTGGCCTCAACTTGGAAATCCAAGTGTGCCACTAGAAAGGTGAGATGAAATCGCTTGAAAACGATATAAAGAACGCTGGAATCGGAGTCACGGTTTGGAAATGACAAACAAATCAAATATGACCACGGTCTGCGATTTACGGCAAGTAGTCATCTAAATGTAACAAGATGAACATGGTACATCACTCAAACAAGACAACAAAATACATGGAAGGGATCCATACATGATGCTTAACAAAAGATGAACACTGAGCTACGGCCAATTCATCCATTAACATGTTCAAACAAGCATGGCAAAAATGCATTTGGTAAACAGATTTCAGACTTGGTGAAATTAACACTTGTCTGGAATTTCTGATCAGGTAGCACACTTTGGAGCATGAAAACTATATGCTACAGGACCTGAAAATGGCAAAGTAAAGCATGGCATGGAGCTACTCAAAGAGCTTAACAAAAATCCCTTAGTGACCTTGAGCCAAAAGGGATCAGAAAATACATTTGCAAGCATGTGAACATAGCAAAAACATAATCAGATCATAGACTTAGTGAAAAACTGGAGCATGCAAATCAGATATCAAGTAGGCATGTTTACGAGCTCGATGCACTCACTACAGAGCATGTCATGACAATCTAAGCATGCACCCGTCAACAATACACATTATACAAGCTAGACATGGCAAGAACAATAACATAGCATGCACGGATCAACTACAACATCCTCGGCAAAATCGCTAACAAGTAGACAATCTGCCCAGATTCACGAAATAGCAAAAGTAGAGCTCGATTGACTCAAGCTAGGGTGCTCCATAATTGCAAACAAAGACATGGATAGATAGAGCACTACAAGATTAACAAAAGATCCTTACTGATCATCCTCAAAAGAGGCACGGATCGCTAGGAAACAACATGAACATAAGGCATAATGAAATAAATAGATCAAGAACTTAGTGGAATTACTAAGTCCGTGAAATCAGCATTAACGAATGCACCAGTTTGCAAGCTTGTGCTAGTCACCGCACACATCACAAAAATACATGGGTTGTACCTATGTATATATGGAAAAACATATAACAAAACTCATGTAGAGCTCAGGGGCATATCACGCACACAATAATCATGGAAAAAATGACAAATATCTAATTGGAGTAGCAGACCTGACAATTATACCAAATAGCACTCTTCCAACAGCATTTCGGGCCTCAAGATGAACTCAAATGAAAATGATGCAATGAGATGAAATGATATGCCCTCCGAGGCGAACATTTTGATATGCTATATACCCAAAATGGAGCTACAGATGCAAAGATGTAGCAGGTCTAAGTATGCAAAATAAACTGGGACTTAGTGAAAGAAAGGGTCAACCCCTAGGGTTTTTCAGATCTGGATCGGATCTCGCCGGAGCACGCAAAACGAGGATTGCCAGGGATGGAGTTGGAGGACGCCGGAGCTCGTCGGGGAAGCGGGGGCCGGCCGGATCTCGCCGGATCCGGGCTGGGGCGACGCTAGGGCGACGGCGGCGATGAGAGGCGCCGGCGGGGGCGCGCTGCGGCACGG